>NC_138561.1:4887898-5068501 GCF_964273705.1 Natrix helvetica
AATAGCAGCGGTGGGAAGCTCCGCCCATCTGCCAGGACACTTCTGTGCATGCGCAAAAGCATTACACACATGTGCAAGCACGCCCGAACCGGGAGTAAAAAAATTGGCAACCCATCACTACTGTATACATGTATTTGCTAGGATGTTACCTGTCCTGCTTAAGAAAATTCATAGTGGTTTGTCTGATTTTTAAAGAGCCTAATGTGTGAACCCACACACAGTGAGGTAGAGCGGTCAAGGGTTTGACTGACACTAGAGAGACCCACTTTCAGCCATGATTTTCTCTAGGTGACTATGGGCCCTTTATTTTCTCTCTGCCCAGCCAAAATGATAGTGATGTTCACAACAAGGATAAAATCAGAGGAGACCCAAAAATGTTCAGTTCCCCTAAAGAAATGTGAGGCAGGTCTAAACTCTCCATCAGTTAGCAAGTCACTCAAGTCTCATGTTCTCCATTCATTTGAGATTTTCTGTCCAGGCAAATGGCAAGAAACAAATTAGAACATAGAATCATAAGAGTGGAAGGGACCTCAGAGGTCTTCAAGGCCAACCTAGTTTGCTCAAGGCCAAAAATCTTGTACTATCCTGGTCAACTGATTGTTCAATGTTTTCTCGAAAACCTCCAGTGAGGAGCCAACGTCGCGACGATACGGACGTGCGGTCTCAATGCACTGAGACCGCAGCCTATATTTTGCCGCTGGGTGATCCAATTGGACCTAAACCGTCGCGCAGAGACGTTGAACAGGAAGAATACGTCTTGCTGATCTTAGGGGCATTGCAAAGTCCCTGATCGATCCAAGAGAAGTTCTTCAAGCCGGCGACAAAAAGTCCAGCCACCAGGCTGATGAAGTTGGGGCGGCTCCAAAACGGAAGGATATGGAAAGAGAAAGTGTTTCTAGCTGGTGAGGAATTTTTACCATTTTAAAAGAGACTGCCTATAAAAAACTTAAACTTAATTTAAATTTGAGAACAGAAGAAATAAGCGGCGGAATGAAGCTTGGAATGGTTTTGGATTATCTTACCTTTTAAATGTTATTTTCATGGATGGAATTTATGCAAGCCTTTTAAAACGAATGGATTAAGTTTTCTTCTTCTTCTTCTTTTTTCATCATTATTTTTTGCAACCTATGGACTAAAATTCTCCTTCATTACTGCGTGTGTTTTTTCCCTTTTTCTTCTCTATTTCATTCAAGAATTTGACTTTTTAAAAAACTTTGAATAAAAAATATACAAAAAGCAACAAAGAAAATTGTAACAATAGAGGGTAAGATGACACTGCTACTCGGAGGCTGGAGGTTTGTGTATTGGAAACAAAACACTTTTACTTTCCTCACTGATTATTCTGCCTTGGCACTTCAAATTCACACTGTTTTGTCTATAGAGAGTGATAAGAAGAAAAGCATACAGATGTTCCTCTGAAGTATATCTTTAACCAGAGAAAAGTGAAAATAAGACCTTATTGTGAATTTATGCTTAATTTTGTAAAAACCTTCCAAGCCAGAGCAGCAGTGTTTGTCAGCTGGAGATAATGGCACAATCTCAACAGCAGAAGGAAACTTTAAGTTTGCAAAAGATATTGTTAGAAATTCAGAAATTATCAAACATATTTGAGAGGACGGAGAAGAAGTTGGAAAATCTAGAGCATCTAACAGTAAAATATGATGAAGAGGTTGGAGATGTTTATCAAGTGGAAAAAGTGGAGGTTAGAATCCTAAAAGCCAAAGAGAAAAATGATTACAAAGAAATTAAATCCACTGATATCTATGGTGATTGGTTTGTGTCTGGAAATGAAAAGACTGGAATATGGAAATAGGAATTAAATGGAGGGGAACTCTACCCCAGATGGCAAGATACAGAAGAAGAAAAAATAAAAGAATTTATGGATTTAAAGAGAGAAATTTTGTTAGCAACATCATTGAAAACACCACTGGCAATTAAAGATAAGCTGATTAAGGAAACAAAAGAAGGGCATCGAAATTACATGAGAGACTTAATAAGCAATGAGTTGCAAAGAGGAGTCCATACAAATTTGATTAAAGAGATGATTAGAGGACTGATACCACAAATGGCAGAAGACATGAGATTGTTTTGCTACTGGAAAGATACAGGTTGATAGATGAAAGTGTATAATCTAAAACTAGTTAAACTTAGTGAAATTTAGTGACAATAGATATAGTTAAATAAATAATTGATAATGATAATAATGTATACATATGTATTGCTATGATAAGTAATAATTGGATATGAATATTGAATGGTACCTATGAAAGGAAGATTATAATTTTTTGGGGTTATATATAAAGGTTAATAAAAAAACTAAGTTAAACTTAGTTAAGTTTTGTTTATTAGGGGGAAAATGTTATGATAAAGGACACAATCAAATAAAGGGGGGATAATGATAATTATATGTATGTATGTATGTATGTATGTATGTATGTATGTATGTATGTATGTATTGTGTCACAACCCCCGGTATGCCCAAATATGGGAGGGATCACACTGCTTCCCTTTTCTGTCTTTTGGCTCACTCCAGGAGACCATCCAGGCAGAAAACCATATTTTTAATATTGCCTTGATAAAAATAGCTTGAAATAGATCTATACTAGTCTCCCTTTATTTATTTATCAGCACAAATACAACATATATATGTGCACATGGGTACAACATAAGGAAAGTGGATGTAAATTGTAAACAGTGATTTGGAAAGGAGGATTAGAAATTTGTGTTACTAAATATTATGGATGTTTAGCCAGAATAGGCCATAAGGATTCAATGTTATTGGAGGATATTAGAAATAGCAAATGAAATGCCAGTATGTGGTTATGTTTTAAATCTTGATATATTTTATGATGAAGGAATTTTAAACAATTATAGTCAAATGAAAATGGAGGTATGATGATGGTAATATGTATACATATATCTGAGTTAAAATACTTGAGTTAATATGAATTATGGTTGATGACTGTGGAAGAGATGCACGAAAGTCTTTTGTAACCAACTGATACACTTTCTACAGCATGTAAAGAAGGAGGATTCTTTGTGTTGTGTCTGTTTTGAAAATTAAAAATAAATTTATATATATATAATAAAGAAAACCTCCAGTGATGGAACATCTACAATATCTAGAGGTAAGCCAATCTACTATTTAATTGTTCTCAATGTTAGGAAATTTCTCCTTAGTTCTAGGTTGGTAAGCTTCTATTTGTTACTTCCTATCCACCCTCTAAAGGGGTCAGTGGCTAAGGCGCTGATCTTGTCGATCAGAAAGGTCAGCAGTTGGGCGGTTCGAATCCCTAGTGCCACATAACGGAGTGAGCTCCCGTTACTTGTCCCAGCTTTTGCCAACCTAGCAGTTCGAAAGCGCATAAAAATGCAAGTAGAAAAAATAGGAACCACCTTTGGTGGGAAGGGAACAATGCTCCATGCACCTTTGTTTAGTCATGCCGGCCACATGACCACAGAGACATCTTCGGACAACGCTGGCTCTTCGGCTTTGAAACAGAGATGAGCACCGTCCCCTAGAGTCAGGAATGACTAGCACATATGTTTGAGGGGAACCTTTACCTTATTCACCCTCTGATACTTTGGAGAATAAGTTGACTCCCTTTTCTCTGTGACAGTCCTTCAAGTACTGGGAGAAGGCTAGGATGTCCCCTTAATCCTTCTCTTCAATAGGATAGACTTACCCAGTACCCTGCAATTGTTCCTCGTACGGTTTAGCTCCAGACCTTTCATCATCTTTGTTGCTCTTCTGTGCACTTAAGATCTTTTTGGTATAATATTAGCATAACATCCCACACATTCATCAAATGCTCAGTGATGACGCTAGTAAAAGGATTTGCTTACCTGTTGACCACAAACGCTCCTTTCCCCACCTGGGGAGGAAATTTCTGTTCCAGCGTTAGAAGGGAACCAGCTTTCCTTTTTGAAAAAGCAAGAAAAAAAGGTAGATTGGCTAAAAGGTTTAAGGCAATTCTTAGTCCTCTCCCAGAAACCAGAAGGTACCTTCTACTTGTTTAATCCAGCAATGCACTACCTGGAGCATATTTCCCATGGATTCTCTCTAAGCCTCATGCTACCTTGTCTGGCATCTCCTGAGAATCTCAGGACCACCAGTGATTTTGTAGAACAGCCTATTCCCAAGTTTAAACAATACAATTCTGAGTCCCACCAGCTATAGAATGCCAGTGAGTGGGGCTAGAAGGTCAGCCTGTTTTGTCAAGGTGCCCACTTTATAGAGGCTTTCATAAGGTCCTCAAGATCTACTTCTGTGCCTGCGTCTTGGGTTCTTTGTATTGTTGTTGATAGTCGTGTCCGACCCATCGCAACCCCATGGACAACGTTCCTCCAGGCCTTCCTGTCCTCTACCATCCTCTGGAGTCCATTTTAGCTGACGCCGACTGCTTTGGTGACTCCATCCAGCCACCTCCTTCTCTGCTGTCCCATTCTTCTTCTTTTGCCCTCCATCTTTCCCAGCATGAGGCTCTTCTCCAGGAAGTCCTTCCTTCTCATTAGGTGGCCAAAGTATTTGAGTTTCCTCTTCAGGATCTGTCCTTCTAAAGAGCAGTCAGGGTTGATCTCCTCTAATTCTTTGTATTAGTGACTGCCAATTGTGACCCCCCACCCCCCCAATTTGTGATTGGAATGGTTTTTAATTATTTTAAGATTGTCACTGAGACAACTGGCAACTATTTTTGTGTTGGTTTGAGACATTTCACTGCTCATCCAAGTGTCTTCATCTGTCAGAAGAAGTTAGTTGGAAGTTGCCACTTCCTCCCACACCAACCCCAGAGGTTTCTTCTTCAAAAGGTGTGGCAATATGTGAAGATTCCCAGTCATTCGAGTAAAACTGTTGAAAGTTGGGTCATGTGGCAACTGAACTTTTTGTTGTTGGTGGTTTGAAGTTTCAATGCTGGAGCTGCTTGGATGAGCAGCGAAATGTCTCAAATCAACAAGAAAATAAGCCCAGTTGCCATGACTCAACTTGCAGACAATTTTGGATGACTGAGAATCTTCATCAACACTGACAGTTATTTGTCAAGATGGATGGCAGGAGGAAAGAAGGAAGGAAGGGAGGGAGGGAGGGAGGGAGGGAGGATGTGATCCAATCTACTCAAAAGCCACTATATCCTCAACTGCAATCCAACACAGGGCCTAAATAGGACCCTACCCTACAGAAAGCAATTAGGCAACAACAGAGATGGAGGATTTAATTACATGATAGTGATCACTTCTCCCTGGACTTCAGTAGCCAGACTCAGGAGGGCGGAAAAGCTTTCATGTGTCACCCATGGCTCTTCTATGCTAGAAGACAAAGCAAAAGAACTGAGAGAAGCATGTTTCCACTCAGAAGGTTCCTCATGGTTTTCCCCTTCATCATAAGAGAACCCCAGACCACATTCACACAGTTTGATTATTATTATTATTATTATTATTATTATTATTATTATTATTATTATTATTATTATTATTGCATCAACAGAATTGTATCACAGCGGCCAGTTGTTTCGCCGGATTTGGCATTAATTACTAGTCGGGCCCCACCCAGGGGCCTAGGACGTCGTAACGTATTTTCTTAATATACGTGCAGATCCAAGCAGTGCGGCCTTTTGCATTTGACTGATGGTGATTTTGTCAATTTTTAACTGTTCTAAATGTAATTCCAGTGCTTTTGGAATAGCACCCAGTGTGCCGATTACCACTGGAATTACCACTGCTGGTTTGTGCCATAATCGTTGGATTTCGATTTTTAAGTCCTGGTATTATTATTATTATTATTATTAGCGTATTGCATTCTTACAATAGCCAGGAGACCACAATGCTATTACAGAGTAATAGTTTGGCTTGCCAAGATACCAGCCCCGTTACAGGACACACTTGTACACTTCCCAAAGTGTGCCACAGGAGAACAAGCTGGCTTCTTACAGCTTCACTCACGACCCCTCCCTCCACCATAGCTGCCTCACAGACAGGTGCCGCAACCGGAAATGTTCAGAGCCACCAGGAATCTGACTGCCTGCACAGAGCACAAGCTCGTCTCCCTCACCAAAGTGGTACCTATCTATCTAGTCGCATAGAACATGATGTCTCTGTTGTATGTTTGTTTTGTCCACATATTTATTTCATATGTTTCATTGTACGCCGCCCCGAGTCCTTCGGGAGAGGGTGCGGCTAAGAAATAAATATATTATTATTATTATTATTATTATTATTATTATTATTATTATTATTTCAAACTGGACAGATGGGTAGACAGAGGTTGAGGCAAGTGACAGGAGCTCACCCTGCCAGCAGAGGTAGGACTCAAACTGCCGGAGCTGAGACCATCTCCAGCATCATTAAGTCACTGAGTCACCATGCCTCTTCATGCAGAGGTCAAATACTAGATATCGTCCGTTTAATGTTATTACTTAATTGGGTAATGAAATATCTGAAAACAACCAATCTAGCTCAAACACCAAAAAGTCCATAGTTTCATACTGAACTGCAATATTCATTTTTGAAAGTAATAATAAGACAAGGAACAAAGCGGAATTTCTTTACACTTTCTAATTTCCTGATTATATACCTACTTACCTTATTTTTTGTGTGCTAGCCGATCTCCTTAGAGACTTAAGGAGAGTTTTGGCACTTATTGGTGTCAGGCCATTGTTTATTGATCTAGGAACAAATACAATAAGCTAGTGAAAGAAATCTGGTTGGATAGCTCCTAACCAAACCATCAGACGGAAGAACGTTATGAAATAGTGCATGAACTTACATGAAATTGCTCAGGGCAGTGCATCCTTCCAGCCTACTCAACAGCTGTGCCAGATGTTCTGCTTGGAGATTGCATTCCTTTAGACTAGAGGGGGAGGAAACAGAAAAATCAACTCAAGTGACTTGTTGCACTTGTAGTAGATTGTAGATTGTGGATTGTCTATTCATTTTCTATCCTTGGCTGAACTGATTGGATTCTAAATGAATTCTTAGTCATCTCTTCATTCTCCCTCCCGCCCTCCCATCATGAAGGAGAAAGAAAAAGATAAATATAAAAACATTTAAACTTTCTGCTGTGGTCTTCCCAAGACCAGATGGGCCAGCCTGACGAGAAACATAGTTTGCTTTTAATTTATTAAGTCTCCAACAAAGAGATAAATTCCTATTGCTAATTTCTCTTAGATATATATGTTTGTATGGAAGGGGGAGGGAGGAGAGAGGGGGGGAGGGAGGGAGGGAGGGAGTGGGGAGGGGGAGAGAGTGTATGTGTATGGAATATATGTATGTGTACAGGTAGTCCTTGACTTATGACCAAAATTGAGGCCAAAAGTTATGTGGCTAAGTGAGAAATTTATTAAGTGAGTTTTGCCCCATTTTATGACTTCTCCTGTCATATTCACTGTATCTGCAATTAATCCCTCCAGTTGTTAAATGAGTAACCAGGTTGTTAAGTGAATCTGGCTTCCCCATTGACTTTGCTTGTCAGAAGGCCACCAAAGGGGATCAGTGATCCTGGGAGACTGCAACCGTCATAAATATGAATCAGTTTTCAAGCATCTGAGTGTAAATCACACAATCATGGAGATGCTGCAACAATCATAAGTGTGAAAAATGGACCTAAGTCACTTTTTTTTCAGTGCTGCTGTAACTTCCAAAGGTCCCTAAACAAACTGTTATAAGATGAGGACTAGCTGTATATATCTCTCCCTTTTATTAGTTTACAAATCACTGAGGTAGCAAATCATATCCAACACACCTTCCTCTTCTTTCTCTTTTCCAGACATCAGGGAGCTGAAGGAGGGAGTACAGCTTGCAAGTACCCTGTTTCCCTGAAAATAAGACCTCCCCGGATAATAAGGCCAATCGGGCTTTTGAGTGCATGCACTAAAACAAGCTGTCCCTGAAAAATAAGCCCTCCCTGAAAATATTGCAACACAGCAGCGGCCATGAGGTGACCACGCTCGCCGCCTCCTGCACCTCAAAAATAAGAAGACCTCCCCGAAAATAAGGCCAAGTGCTTATTACCCTGTCTTATTTTTGGGGAAGCACGGTAGGAGCCCAATTAAGTAACCATGTTTAGCAAGTTGTGTGAATTCAACCATCATCATTTTGAAAATCATACCCCAGATGGATAGTTGAAACAAACTCACACAACATCTTGCACTGAAGTTCATTCATATTGTAAAAGATATTAAAAATAGGGAAATTTGTGCACCTGAAATCGTATTGTAGGGCACCTTACCTTTAAAAAAAATTCCATCAGGAATGATATATACAAGCCTTTCAAATTAGGTGACTTCATGGTGAAGCTTAGCAGTTCTCATAGAACAGACTTTGAACATTGACAGGCTCCAGAAATAATTTACAAAATTGCTAAAAGGAGAATTTGAGTACTATTTCACTTACCTCAAGATCTTTTGAGGTTTATCTTGTTTCTTGAGTGTGATAAACAGCGTTTTTTCAGAGCACAAACTGGCAAAGAAAGAAAAATAGACAATTTGAGGGGAAAAAAGCATGGATATGCCTTTTTATTCTGTTCAAACCTTAAAACTATTCTCTATTCCAAGATCCCCAGGGTTTTTTAAAAAGATAAATATGCCTAGAACTTAAAGAATGCAATGGAAAGCCATTGTAGGGTTCTCTCTTCCACCTTCTAACAAATATAGCAGAATCTTCAAAAATTCAGAATATCCGGAAGCAGAAAGAGATTTTTTTCTTACTTGAATTCTTCACAAGATATAAGGGAGAAGCTAAGTTGAACTCTGGCCTTCAAAAACTTCAAAATGGTAGCCACAACACCTTGGCAAGTTCAAGACCTATGGACTGCCTGGCTGGAGAATTCTGTGAGTTGGAATCCATAGGTCTTAAAGTTGCCAAGGTTGGACACCTTGCCCATACATGATCTACATTGAAAAGGAAGAGGGCTTTATCTGCAGAATTGTAATCATCATCTTTAGTTGTTTTTTTTATTTTGTCAACCCCATCACTTCAAATTCCACTTTATATTCATCTTACTTTTGCTTCAAAAGTGTTGATTAAGAATGTATCTTTGAACATGATTCAATTATATATCCAAATCAAATTAATGGGTAGAATCTGATGGACACTTTAGATGGAACTATGAAGTTCCATGCTTCAAAAGTGATACAAGGACTTGGAGAAACATTTATTAAATGTATATGCTGCCCATCTCACTCTTTTTTTTGGTTCAAACTGAATTGAACTGATTTTCTGAATTGACTTAAGTATGACTGAGAACCTGGATTGAATTCTCAACAAAATTACTAATCTATTTCCATCACCTTTATTCTCCTTTTGATGCCTTATGGAACAGAGCAGGTTAACTTCTAATCCATTTTTATACATTCTCTGCCTATTTTAAATCCTTTTGAACATACAGCCAGGCTACCCTTCTTCCCTGAAAACCCAATTTCTACATCCACAATAATACCAAAAGAAAATAAATTACTACAAATGTATGGTTATACCTTGCAACAACTTCAACCACATCATCCTTTGTGGCAAGGGAATTGACAAGCAAGAGAACTCCATCTGGCGAGATTCCGTTGTGGTTGATTCTATGAAAGAAACGACAATTGACAGATTACTTCACTTTCTTTTAAAGGTTCAACATATGTTACGTGATATTACTGATTTAACATCAGTAATTTCTTTCTATGTGGTTAAGATGTTACTAAGGTAAAATAATCCATTTTCCTAGATTCTATTATACTTGAGTCTATACTAGAAGGGAAATTGATGGATTATTTTCCTTTTGAAAATAAAACAGGTGTTCATGATTTACTTCCAAAGCAATTAGTGGTAATGGCTGCTTTTATTCAAATTTCTTATCTCAATTCCCCCAATAACAACTACTGATAACTTCCCAGTTTCATTTATTCCTCAATATCTAGGTCAGTTATATTGCATATTAAGAGGAGGCTAAAGTTATCATGACTATTTTCCAAAACACCTGAAGGAAGAACAAGAAGGAAGAACAAGAAGCAACAAGTGGAAACTTATCAAAGAGAGATCCAACCAGAAACTAAGAGGAAATTTCCTGACAGTGAGAGTAATTAATTAGTGGAAGGCGGTGGTGGGATACAAAATGCTTTACTACCATTTCTGTGGGTGTGGCTTGGTGGGTATGGCATAAGTGGGTGTGGCAGGGGAAGGATACTGTAAAATCTCCATTCCCTCCCCACTCCAGGGGAAGGATACTGCAAAATCCCCATTCCCTCCCACTCCGAGGAAGGATACTGCAAAATCCCCATTCCCTCCCACTCCGAGGAAGGATACTGCAAAATCTCCATTCCCTCCCGATCAGCTGGGACTCGGGAGGCAGAGAATAGATTTGGTGGGGCCAGTCAGAGATGGTATTTGCCGGTTCTCTGAACTACTCATAATTTCTGCTACCGGTTCTCCAAAACTGGTCAGAACCTGTTGAATCCCACCTCTGGTGGAACGGCTTGCCTCCAGAAGTTGTAGGTGCTCAAACATTGGAGGTTTTTAAGAAGAGACTGGACAGCCTCATTTGTCCAGGATGGTATGAGGATTCCTGCTTGAGCAGGGGGTTAGACTAGAAGACCTCCAAGGTCTCTTCCAGCCCTATGTTTCTAAGATTCAACATGTTAACTGACAAATGTATATGGTAGGTTTTTTTTGGCTCTTATTACATCTGAGCTTGCTGTTATGTGTTACAGCTACTTAGCTGATCATTGACCATGAACAAATAATAAACATTTGGAGAAATTATGGTTCAGTGGACCCTGTGAATCTAGGAAATGCTAAAATGAGTCCCACCATTAAGCCACGACAGTACAGAACTGGAGAGAGAGATCCAACCACCCATGTAACCTGGAGAAGAATAAGAGTATGGAGATTCTCAATCATACAGGTCACAGTTATCCCAAAAGTGTTTTTTCCCCACAAAAGGCAATTGGACTTTCTTGGGGTTTTTTTTCTTTGAAAACATTTCACTTCTCATTCAAGGAGCTTCTTCAGTTCAGAACTGAAGCTTCTTGGATGAGGAGTGAAATGTTTTCAATGAAAATGCAAGAAAGACCAGTTGCCTTTTGGAAAAAGCACCTTTGGGAGTACAGTAAAAAAAATATTTTATGCATTTAAATCATTTATATAACCACCCATCTTTCCACCAACTCTGGGTGTCTCCAAACAAAAATCAAAAGAGATATAAAATCATTTTTAAAACTATAAAACTCAACCACTTAAAACACATAAAAATAAACCAGCACCAATCAGTTCTAAGAATATGATGCAACTTTCACGTGCTCCTAACATAACTACTCATTGTCTGAGAAGGATTTATGCAATAGTGATGACGGTAGGGAGACAGCAGGTTGAAGTTCAACAGATAAAGTTACAATGGGGGGGAGGGGGTCACTTTCCCATGGAATCCCATAACTTCCCTTCTGCTTCTCACACTGAATACACTTACTTCAATGAGCAGGAATTCTGGATCTTGGGCAAATGTTCGAAAATCCACCTTAATCCTTCGTCGTCAAAATCATTCCCAGACAGACTGAGAAAGGAATTTTTAAAAATGTAAGTTTCCAGGATAGATATATTTAAAATGTCCCTTTTAGTTCAGGAATTATTTTTTTAAAAAAAATTAACCCAGTGCGAAGTTGTTCTCAATGGAAAGGATTCCATTCTTGATGACTTCAGAGCAGTATTTTTAATGGTTAAATTTACAGATGATTGAGTGTTCTGACCGAAGCTTCCCGAGAGCAGGAAGCAAACTCCTGGTCCCCAACAAAAAACCCTTTTATTAATTTACTGTGAAATATGCTCCTTCACATCCAGCAAAGTCTTTCAAGGGAGGATTTACAGTCACAGACTTTATCTGGCTTGGAGAGCTGACAGCCGATATCTGCAAAACTTGGCATGGAGCCTCGGAGAGTCACGAGGCAATTAAGCGAACTAATTGTCTCCTGCAAACTCCACTCCCCTTTTTGCTCCCCTTTTATTTCCTCTGGGAGGGGCCATTCATCGTCCACCTGTGGCCTTACTCCCAAGTTGACCCCTGTTCTTTAGCTCTTCCTTTCGTTTGGCAACTCTGCACATGCGCACACTGGGAACAAGCTCCAGCTGTTCGTTTGCATCACTGATGTCTGACTCTGAAGGCAGCTGATAACCGTCAGACGGCCCTGGCCCCCTCTCTGCCTCCGACACAGAGCCCTCATCAGAGCCTTCCCCAGACTCCAGGACTGGCCCATCTCTCTCCACAACGTCCTCACTGTCCGAGTCTGCTGGCCACTGGCGGGCCACAACATTGAGAGACATGTCCATGGTGAGTTCTTTTGCAATAAAATGGAAGTACAGACAGTCCTTGACTTAGAAGCATTTGTTTAGCCACTGTTTGACGTTGTAACAGCACTGAAAAAAGTGACTTGTGACCATTTTTTCACAATAACAACCATTGCAATATTCCCACGGTCACATGATCAAAATTCGGATGCTTGGCAACTGTCTCATATTTATGATGGTTGTCGTGTCCCAAGGTCATGTGATCCCCTTTTGCAATCTTCAAGCAAAGACAGTGGGAAAGCCACATCCACTCATCAACTGTGTTACTAACTTAACAACTCCACTCCATCCTTTAACAATTGTGGCAAGGAAGGTCGTCAAATGTGGCAAAACTCACTTCCTTAGCAACATCAATTTGAAGCTGAGTTACGTTGATAACTCAAGGACTACCCATGCCCTCTTCCAGGATGGTTAAATCATGACATCTTAAGAATCATAAGGCTGGAAGGGACCTTCAAGGTCTTCTAGTCCAACCCTCTGCCCAGTTCTGAGCTCCCACTTTAGTCTACAATGTTGGTTTCTGCAATCCTGATCTCTTATCCAAGCTTTAAGTCATTCATGCTTAGTTTCCCGGTTGCCTGATGGACTCATTTTGTAATTAGTAATTTGGTTTTCTAAAGATAATTGTGACAACTATTTTAATTATTTTAGAACTTCCCTGCTGCGTAACCTCTTATTTTGATTTTTCAGCAATGCAGGTACTTTTTGAGTTACTATTTTCCATACTTTACTTACTTACTTACTTTTACCTTACTGCAGGGGTGTCTAAACTTGGGAACTTTAAGACTTGTGGACTTCAACTCCCAGAATTCCCCAGCCAGCCATGCTGGCTGGGGAATTCTGGGAGTTGAAGTCCACAAGTCTTAAAGTTCCCAAGTTTGGACACCCCTGCCTTACTGTAATTGAGCGTAATAATTGCAGCCATAAATCACGATGGTTGTTAATCAGGCCACTACACACCAGACTCATTTTCTTTACAACTATTGTGGCAGTAATTAAGCAAATCCATTGTTCACTATAAGGTGTTTTTTGTGGGAAACCGGGAATAAATGTTTGCTTGCAGCAAAAACGTCCTAAATCAATCACATGACCGCAGCACACTGCAAACAGCCTAGAGTGGTATGGAGGCTCCTGCTTCAACAGAAGGTTGGATTAGAAGACCTCTAAGGCCCCATCCTACTCTGGTACTCCGTAATTCTAAACAACCGCAAATATAGGCCAGTTTCTGAGTACTCAAAATATGGTCATATAACTGTGTGGGAAGGAGGGAAAATATCAGAACTTTGAATCCAGGTTGTTAGTAGTTTTTGGGGGGTCTGTCATAACTTAGGATGGACACTAAGTAATAGGCCATAAGTCAAGGTTCATACTTATGATGGTTGCAGCATCCATGTGTGTGTGTGTGTGTGCACTTGATCCCCTTTTGTGACCTTCTGACAAGCAAAGTCAATGGGAAAGCCAGTTTCACTTAACAACCAGGTTTACTACCTTATTCACCGTAGTGATTCACTTAACAACTGTGGCAAAAAAGGCTGTGAAATGGGGAACCGATGCCTCACTTAACGGCATTAATTTTGAACTCAATTGTGGTGATCGGTCTGTAGCTATTGGGGCTGTAGCTATTGGGGTGATTGAGTTTCCTTTTGCCTTCTATATTGCCTCTCAGGCTGGCTTGATTCATTTTCTGTTTCATCCATCATCTATTTTAATTAATTTATAATCTGTTCAGAACTGTGACAATCCATTAGTTTAGGTTTTACCATCAACACATCCACTGATATCTCCTCTTCACTCTGAAAATGCAAGGCAGCAGTTTTGGTCCCCTCCATTATTTAAAATTGACAAGAACAACCTTGTTGTAGAGTTGAGAGAGAGATGGCAAACTCCATGCTTGGTGGAAATCTGAGTCTCCTTATTTATTATTTATTTATTTATTTTACCGTGCTTCTAGACCGCCCCCTCTCCCAAAAGGGACTCGGGGCAGTGTACAGTCCATGTAAAGAATATATCAAAATACAATAAATAGAATTGAATATGTACAGTTAGAATGGAGGAGGTTGAAAATAGAATTAAAAGAACTGTACAGAGCCAGTATATATAAATATAATTTTAAACCCTAAACCCTTAATCCCAGTTCATCATCTCCGTCTCTCTATCAGTGTCTCCCAACCTTGGCAATCTTAAGAGGTGCAGACTTCAATTCCCAGAATTCCTCCAGGTCCCACGCCCACAAATTTAGTACAGAACTTTGTGAAACATCCCATCCCTCCCCAACTGTAATGGTACTCTCTTACTCCAGCTCTGCAAGATGGTCACAGTTTTCAAACACGGCACACAGAGCTGTGAGATGAGGCTGGTCAATGCCACAGTTGATGAACCTGTTTGAAGACAGTTCAAGGTGAAAGATAGAAGTGAGTCTTCCTTTAAAGGTAGAAAACGATATTATAATGATGCATTTGTCTGAAAACTGGCTAATTAACCCAGGAAGAAAAGGGAACAAGTGTAAATATTGAACATTATTCAGCAAAACAGGGATTGCTATAAAATGTAGGTGCTTTGTTCTGCCTTTGTCTCTTGCCTGACCAAAGCTAAATCTGACTAATTTGAACAAAGCAAAAATTAAAATGGAATTCAATTATGTTACTTATTTATTAAATGTATGTGATGCCCATCTCATCAAAGGTCGACTCTAGGTGGCATACAACCAATTATTTAAGTACAACCAATTAGTTAAGTGCGATTAATTAATGGCTACGTGTTTAATACTTTTTTTCATTTTGTGTTTTTGCAGCAATTCTCCAAAGGCACCAAAGAAAAGTCATTCAGTGCTGAGACTTCAAATTAGTCTTGCAAAACTAAAACAGGGAGGGAGAGCTAATCATACTAACCTGAGCTTCAAAATGCCTTTTTGAAATGCTATGTTTGACCATTTAATTATTGGAGTTCTTTGTTTTCCATTATTTCACATACCATATTTTTCGGAGTATAAGACGCACCTTTCCCCCCCAAAAAAGAGGGTGAAAATCTGGGTGCGTCTTATACACTGAACATAGCATTTTTGGCCTCCTGAAACCCCACCCCTTCGCAAAAATTGACGTGCATAGTCTTTAGGAGGCTTCCAGCGTGTTCCTGGGGGCTGGGGAGGACAGAAATGAGCGAAAAACAGACAATTTTTTGCTCGTTTTTGCCCCCCCCCAGCCCCCAGGACTACTCTATAAGCCTCCTAAAGGCTATGCATGCCTTTTATTTGACAAAAAATGGGCCCATTTTTGGGAGGTCTGCAGAGTGCAATTTGCCTCTTCAAAATATTGGTGCGTCTTATACTCCAGTGCATCTTATACTCCAAAAAATACAGTACATGAAAGAGTGGATTTTTAAAAGCATGCAAGATGTATCCATGCTCTTGAAAAAAAGCAAAAGTGTCCTAAGAACATAAAGGGTTGGATTGGACGTCACAGACCTGCAGAAGAGTGCTTCGCTTGCTTGACTTTCCACAAAACGCAAAAAAGCATTTTTCCTTGATCTAGAAACATAACAAAGGATAGGTTCACTTTCAGAAACCAGATTCCTCCACTGGGATGAGGCATTCTCAAGTCAAAACACCTGGGACTTTAAAAATGGAGGGATGCATCCAACTGTTCATCCCGCAAAGAGCAAGAGAGGGTTGGTCTCTCTTTGAGCAACATGTGCTGCATTGATGTTCCAAGGCTAAGGCAAAGGCATTTGACAGATTGCATGGAGATTCTGTGTACAGGCAATGCTCAGCTTATGATTGCCTCTCTTGCAGGATTTTATTCAATTAATAAATTTCTATTTAATAAAGATCTCTCCAGAAGTCTGCATCTTCCTGGCTTCTCTTCTTCCCATGAAACCCCAAGGAAACGTACAGGATGTCAGCGTTCCAAATATCATCCAAAACTAAATCAGAGTTCAAGGCAAAGCTTTCTTCAAAGTTCCAATTTATTAAGAGAGACATGTTGGCTGACTTCCAACAATGACCTTACCTAGTAAGTGTAAAATATCAGCGAAGATGAAAATAGAGCCTTTGAGAAAAGAAGCCAATGACGAGACCCTTCTCTGTGAATCTTCCAAAGTGCAAAGGAATTTGGGAAGAAATTGGAAGATTTATAGCGCCTGGGAAGATGCAGGCGGAGGGGGCTGGAATGGCTAATTCCACAGATGTGCCAACATGTCTCTCTTAATAAATTGAAAGTTTGAGGAAAGTTCTGCCTTGGACTCTGATTTTATTTTGGATGATATTTGGAACACTGACACAGGGAGTCCTCGACTTACAACCCTTCATTTAGTGACTGTTCAAAGTAATAACAGCATTGAAAAAAGTGACTTATGACCGCTTTGCTTATTTACGACCATTGCAGCATTCCCATGCTGGTTATGAGGACACTGCAATAGGTGATTAAAGTTCACATGCTTGGCAACTGGCTCATATTTATGACGGGTTGCAATGTCCCGGGGTCATGTAATCACGTTTTGCAACAGGGAAGTCAGATTCACTTAACAATCGTGTAACTAATTTAACTACTACAGGGATTCACTTAACAACTGGGGCAAGAAAGGCTGTAAAATGAGACAAAACTTACTTAACAAATATCTTACCTAGCAACATGAATTTTGGGCTCAAGTGTGGTCGTAAGTCGAGGACTACCTGTATTAAGAATGGGTTATCCTGACTGTAGGTGCTTCCTCTAAGGGAGAGTTTCCCCATATAACGTCTTTGGAAATTTTTTCCCCTTTCCTCTCCAACAAATTAAATGCAGGATTTTCAAAGGATACCTGTGTATCTACCCCTAAACAATAAATCTTCATGAGGCAAGAAATGGGAGATGGGATTATAGGTTCCTCCATCACAATAGGCTTCAATCCATCTACATTTGTCTTATTCCAAGCTTTCATTGCTTACCTGATGTCCACTTCAGAGATTCTCCTGCACTGGTTGAATGAATTGGCCAGCAAGCAAATCCCATTGAATGAAAACACATTATCTCTGATGCTGCAAAAAATTGGGAGAAGAGGACAGAAGTAACAACACATGGGCTGGGTTTGCAACCATGCTTGGTCCACCACCATGATAGTTGATGAATTAACCTACTTATACAATACAATACAATACAATACAATAGCAGAGTTGGAAGGGACCTTGGAGGTCTTCTAGTCCAACCCCCTGCCTAGGCAGGAAACCCTACACCATTTCCGACAAATGGCTATCCAACATCTTCTTAAAGACTTCCAGTGTTGGGGCATTCACAACTTCTGGAGGCAACTTCTGTTCCACTGATTCATTGTTCTAACTGTCAGGAAATTTCTCCTCAGTTCTAAGTTGCTTCTCTCCTTGATTCGTTTCCACCCATTGCTTCTTGTCCTACCCTCAGGTGCCTTGGAGAATAGTTTGACTCCCTCTTCTTTGGGGCAACCCCTGAGATATTGGAAGACTGCTATCATGTCTCCCCTAGCCCTTCTTTTCCTTAAACTAGACGTACCCAGTTCCTGCAACCGTTCTTCATATGTTTTATCCTCCAGTCCCCTAATCCTCTTTGTTGCTCTTCTCTGCACTCTTTCTAGAGTCTCCACATCTTTTTTACATCGTGGCGACCAGAACTGAATGCAGTATTCCAAGTGTAGCCTTACCAAGGCATTATAAAGTGGTATTAATACTTCTCTTGGTTTACCCAATCTATTGAACTAAATGCTCTTAGTTTCTATAAAGTAAGCCAGGGATCTCCAAACTTTAAGACTTGTGGACTTCAACTCCAAGAATTCACCAGCCAGCAGGGAGTCAAAGTCCACAAAGTTGCCAAGTTTGAAAGCCCCTGCATTAAGCCATAGAAAATTAAGTTTACCCTCTTGTGCTAATGAAGATAGTAGATCTTTAACTTGTTCAATATTGCATCACTGTTGTATCTATTTGTACCAAATATGAGACTGCAGCTTATTTGGACTAAGGGATTTAGAGTTTTGAGAAAATGTGGATGAACCCACAAAATGGCTGCTGGGGGAATTTACCCTTTCACAAAATGGCTGCTGGAGGAATTTACCCTTTCACAAAATGGCTGCTGGGGGAATTTACCCATGCACAAAATGGCTGCTGGGGGAATTTACCCATGCACAAAATGGCTGCTGGGGGAATTTACCCGTTCACAAAATGGCTGCTGGGGGAATTTACCCTTTCACAAAATGGCTGCTGGAGGAATTTACCCTTTCACAAAATGGCTGCTGGGGGAATTTACCCATGCACAAAATGGCTGCTGGGGGAATTTACCCATGCACAAAATGGCTGCTGGGGGAATTTACCCGTTCACAAAATGGCTGCTGGGGGAATTTACCCTTTCACAAAATGGCTGCTGGAGGAATTTACCCCTTCACAAAATGGCTGCTGGGGGAATTTACCCTTTCACAAAATGGCTGCTGGGGGAATTTACCCTTTCACAAAATGGCTGCTGGAGGAATTTACCCATTCACAAAATGGCTGCTGGAGGAATTTACCCCTTCACAAAATGGCTGCTGGGGGAATTTACCCTTTCACAAAATGGCTGCTGGAGGAATTTACCCTTTCACAAAATGGCTGCTGGAGGAATTTACCCATGCACAAAATGGCTGCTGGGGGAATTTACTCATGCACAAAATGGCTGCTGGGGGAATTTACCCGTTCACAAAATGGCTGCTGGAGGAATTTACCCATTCACAAAATGGCTGCTGGGGGAATTTACCCTTTCACAAAATGGCTGCTGGGGGAATTTACCCATTCACAAAATGGCTGCTGGGGGAATTTACCCATGCACAAAATGGCTGCTGGGGGAATTTACCCTTTCACAAAATGGCTGCTGGAGGAATTTACCCCTTCACAAAATGGCTGCTGGGGGAATTTACCCATTCACAAAATGGCTGCTGGAGGAATTTACTCCTTCACAAAATGGCTGCTGGGGGAATTTACCCTTTCACAAAATGGCTGCTGGAGGAATTTACCCTTTCACAAAATGGCTGCTGGAGGAATTTACCCATGCACAAAATGGCTGCTGGGGGAATTTACTCATGCACAAAATGGCTGCTGGGGGAATTTACCCGTTCACAAAATGGCTGCTGGAGGAATTTACCCATTCACAAAATGGCTGCTGGGGGAATTTACCCTTTCACAAAATGGCTGCTGGAGGAATTTACCCATTCACAAAATGGCTGCTGGGGGAATTTACCCATTCACAAAATGGCTGCTGGAGGAATTTACCCATTCACAAAATGGCTGCTGGGGGAATTTACCCATTCACAAAATGGCTGCCGCAAGGGTCACAGCCAAGTAGAAAGTACCAATTTATGTGGATATCTTCTGCTATAGTTCTTATTTCTTCCACCCACGTTTCATTTTTTTCTGGGCAGATAGACACATATCTACAAAAAGCAGTGTAGTTCAGTTACCCACCATCTTAGAATAGAATAGAGTAGAGTAGAGTAGAGTAGAGTAGAGTAGAGTAGAATAGAATAGAATAGAATAGAATAGAATAGAATAGAATAGAATAGAATAGAATTCTTTATTGGCCAAGTGTGATTGGACACACAAGGAATTTGTCTTTGGTGCATATGCACTCAGTGTACATAAAAGAAAAGATACATTTGTCATGAAACATAAGATACAACACTTAATGATAGTCATAGGGTACAAATAAGCAATCAAATCATACTAGGAAACAATATAAATTGTAAGGATACAAGCAACAAAATTACAGTCCTGCAGTCATAAGTGGGAGGAGATGGGTGATAGGAATGATGAGAAGATTAATAGTAATAGTAATGCAAACTTAGTAAATAGTTTTACAGTGACGAGGGAATTATTTGTTTAGCAGAGGGATGGCGTTCAGGAAAAAACTGTTTTCTAAGAATGCAGTTGAACCTGGAATTTTTCTTGAAATTACAAGGGGTAGGGAAATGGGTACAGGTAGTCGACTTAAAACCACATTGAGCCCCAAATTTCTCTTGTTAAAAGAGACAGCTGTAAAGTGAATTTGCCCCATTTTATGACCTTTCTTAGGACAGTTGTTAAGTGAACCACTGCAGCTGTTAAGTTAGTAACATGGTTGTTAAGAGAATCTCACTTCCCCATTGACTTTGTCAGGTACATGCCAGTTGCCATGTGTCTGAATTTTGATCACATGATCATGGGGATACTGCAAAGGTTTGTAAATGTGAAAAACATTCCTAAAATCCCTTCTTCAGTGCCGCTGTAACTTCGAACCTTCACTAAATGAAACTGTTGTAAGTCAAGGACTACCTGTACCTTATTTTAGTTTCACAAATCCTTTTTTTTTAAACTTAAACATACAAAAATGAAGAGTGTGTGGAATCTGCTGTTGTCTTTTTAATGGGAATTGGCAGCTCTGTGCACCTACATTGGATTTCTCAGGCAGAAATCTATCGAGGCTCACCTTAAGAATCTTAAGTTGCTGAGATGGGACAGACACAACACCATCTGCTTAACATCTTCATCATTTAGTGAATTTCCAGAGAAACTAGACAGGGGAAAAGGAAAGTTTGAGATGCATCAGAAGAATAAAGTCTATCGTGACTACTGCATTTGTGGAGGAGAAATACTTTTGAAGGTTCAAAGAGCTGTTGAAATGGCCTCCATCAACATCAAGCTTTTGTGGTGATTTTGAGGAACATCTCATCAATGCTTCCATGACTGGTCAAACTCAGCATAGATCCAGTCGGTGTGACCCAGGGAGCTAAGCTTTTTTCAAACTGAACTGCTCCATAGAGAAAAGATTTGGAGGCAGCAATGGTTAAATCTTTCCCTCCTAAGCATCAAGCTTGAAAAAATATTGAAACTAGGCAGAACAAATGCTCTTACTAAATGCCATCATCAAGATTAAAATTTCAGGGAAGCTAACTTGGACCAAATCCATCTCATGAGCCACTGAATCCTTGCTCCATTTCCTATCAGATGCCAACTGGAAAATATTAATGACGAAAACTTGTGTTCTGCTTCTGAGTTATATTTTATAACCTTTCTGCCTTCAGAGTGCAGTATCCAATATTGCTAATAATGTTGACTAAAGACATTTACAGCAACAAGAGTAAAATAACCCATCCAAGCCATTGTGGATAGACACATACACACATACGGCTGTCCAATAGAATCAATTACAGGTAGTCCTCGAGTTACATCCACAATTGAGCCCCAGATTCATGTTGTTAAGTGAGAGACATTTGCTAAGAGAGTTTTGCCCCATTTTATGACTTTTCTAGCCACAGTTGTTAAGTGAATTACTGCATTTGTTAATAACATGGTTGTTAAGTGAATCTGGCTTCCCCATTGAAAGTTGTAAAAGGGGATCACATGATCCCATGTCATTGGAACATGTGAATCAGTTGCCAAGTGTCTGAATTTTGATCACATGGCCATAGGGATGTTGCAATGGTCACATTTTTCAGTGCCGTTGTAACTTGGAACAGTCACTCAATGAACTGCTGTAAGTTGAGGACTACCTGCAAAGTGTTAATGTCAACTCTCCATGTTGACATTCTACGCATACCGTCAGCGGAGCTGGATCTCTGATTACAGTAGCTGGTTTGAGATGGGTGTATTTATTGGGTAACGTGATTTATGACACAGACTGAGGAGAGGAAAGGAACAGGGGCAAAGTTCAGAAGCGGATAAACCGAGCAAAGAAATGGCTGCGAATCAATCTTGCCTAATGAATAATGCCTAATGAAGCTGTTAATAAATCACTGGTTTTTTGTATTATAACATTGGCTCGATTATTATGAATCAGTTACGGCATCATTAGGAAACTTTACGTTAACTTGGAATTATTACCAGGGGCTTTCAAAGCTTATATGTAACAATTCAGAAATTTTTGTCTCTTGCTTCTTTGTTACTGCAGTTAAATAATGTTGGATAAGAGGGTCAAAACAAATGAACTGCTGTAAAAGTAACAATGCCCAGCGATCATCTCAGCATGGGTTCTACGGGCAATGTAACAATATTTGGAATCATTTAGTGAGGTTAGATTTTTATCTGAGTTTAGATATTAAAGATGGAATAAATCTGAATGTCCTGAGAAATTAATAATTAATGGATCCATGTGTGGTGTGAAGATGTTCATCAACTTCCAATCACAATGGGGACCAGAATTTCTGTTGCTAAGCCAGATACTTATTAAGAGAATTGCTCCTGATTTTACGACCTTTTTGCCACGGTCACTCCAGCTGCTTTTGACCATGATCCTGGGGTTGCTGCAACAGTCATAAGTGCGAGGACATTGTAACTTCAAACAGTCATTGAATGAATAATTTCAAGAGCTTCTATATAAGCCATGGTGGCGCAGTTGTTAGAATGCAGTACTGCAGCTAACTCACTGCTCACTCCAGAGCAGGGGTGTCAAACTCGCGATGACATATTGCCATCATGTGACGTATTGCAACTTCCCCCTCCCCTTTGCTAAACCGGGGTGGGCGTGGTCTGCGCATGACACATCTGGCCCATGGGCTGTGAGTTTGACACCCCTGCTCCGGGGTTCGATCCTGACCAGCTCAAGGTTGACTCAGCCTTCCATCCTTCTGAAGTCAGTAAAATGAGGACCCAGATTGTTGGGGGAAAGAGACTGACTCTGTAAATCGTTTAGAGAGCGCTGTAAAGCGGTCTATAAGTCTAAGTGCTATTGCTAGTGCTATATAGTAAGTCTAATACAAGAAAAAAAAAAGCTATTCTACAGTCTTCATTTGTAGCTGTTGGTAACACATTAAAATGTGCAAATGGCCTGCCTCTCCTGCACTTCAGAATTTCAATTTGTTCCAATTCTGTAGTAATGCTGGAACTAATAGGCCGCCTGCTGAGTTAAAATTCCTCTTGGCAGGATAATCTGTATTTCTCGTTCATCTTTATCTCAAGTTGTCTGCCTCAGCAGAAAAAAACAACTCTTATCACAGCCTTCTCTGAAATCTGCATAAACCCTCTCAAAAAAAAAAAACCTGAAGATTTGGGCAGGTTTTAACTACATTTAGAAGAGGGTAGAAGAAGTTTTACATTCCCAGTCTTTCAAGGGGGGGGCAGGGGGGTTTGAAACAAGTTATTCCAACTTTAACGGAAGCTTTGAAACAGATATTCATGTGGCCAGTAAGGTCGGAGGAAACTGTTTTATAGATTTTCGTTTTTGCCTGAAAATAATGTAAAATGGTCGGCTTAAAACATTTCAGATTCAAATCATCCTGTGCAACAGCTTGCGTATGTTGGCACTGCTATTGTTCCTTTGGAGAAAGGTTTAACTTAACAACTGTGTCACTCACTTAACAACTGCAGTGATTCACTTAACAACTGTAGCAAGAAAGGTTGCAAAATGGAGCAAAATTCCCTTAACAACGGTCTAGCTTAGCAACAGAAATATTGGGCTCAATTTTGTTCCTAAGTAGAGGACTACCTATATACTTTGTTCATGCAAACTCAGTTCCGTTCTGGTTTAAATGTTGGGTAAAGATGTGTGCACATCTGTCACAAGCACTTACTTGATTTCTGCCAATCCAGAATATTTGGCGAGAATCTCAAAGAGGGAAGTCATGTCCAGCCTGATTGTGCAACCCTCCAGGCTGAAAGAGAGGATCACGTTCTGCATTGTAAAGATTTAAATCCAGAAAAGGTTGAACCCACCTCCCTTCTGATGTTTTCCCTCAATGCTTTTTCACCTTTCCTACAGGTTCCATAACAATATGGCAGCCCAAAATGAGGGGAAATGATTAATTTTTTTTCTTTTGTTTTGCAACTCTTTGAAGAGAGTTCTGTAAATAGATAGCTTCAAAAGATACTAGAAATGTTCGAGTAGAGTAGAGTAGAGTAGAATAGAATAGAATAGAATAGAATAGAATAGAATAGAATAGGAGTCTAGTGTACTGTAGTGTACTGTAAAGTAGAGTAGAGTAGAGTAGAGTAGAGTAGAGTAGAGTAGAGTAGAATATAGAATAGAATATAGAATAGAATATGGAATGGAATGGAATGGAATAGAATAGAATAGAATAGAATAGAATAGAATAGAATAGAATAGAATAGAATAGAATAGAATAGAATAGAGTTCTTTATTGGCCAAGTGTGAATGGACACACAAGGAATTTGTCTTTGGTGCATATGCTCTCAGTGTATATAAAAAGACAAGATACATTGCTCAAGAATCACAAGGTACAAACACTTAATGATAGTCATAGGGTACAAATAAGCAATCAGGAAATCATCAATATCAATATAAATCTTAAGGATATAAGCAACAAAGTTACAGTCCTGCAGTCATAAGTAGGAGGAGATGGGTGATAGGAACGATGAGAAGATTAATACTAATGCACACTTAGTAAATAGTTTGACAGTTTTGAGGGAAATATTTGTTTAGCAGAGTGATGGCATTTGGGAAAAAACTGTTTTTTGTGTCTAGTTGTTCTGGTGTGCAGTGCTTTATAGCGTCGTTTTTAGGGTAGGAGTTGAAACAATTTATGTCCAGGGTGTTGGGGCTGCCTTTCATGTCCCCGACAGGAGCTGGAGCAAAGGACAGAAACTCATCCCACCCCAGGGCAGCCCTTGGGTCTTGAACATAAGCTTGTTAACTTCCAATCCAGTGTCCTAACCACTCAAGCCACTGTGCTCCTAGGTATTCGGTCTTTTATTGCCAGGACTTTGGAACATTGAAAGGTTATGTTGTCCCCGTAGAGAATGGCAGACGGAGCACCACTGCTTTGGAGCTAGGAGCACCCAAAAAGATGAAAATACAACTTACTAAAAGCAACAGCTGCTCAGCTGCTTCCTGGCATGCTCGCTGGCCGGGCTATACCTTTGGAGGGCAAGAAACAAACTAGGTTACTTGAGTCAAGGACTTGATTAGGTTCTGTATTCTTCTTCTAGTGCAGACTGTATTCTAATTGAAGACTCACCTGTTTCGATTAGCTGGCCTGGCATAATTATAATTGTGACAACTGTTACCTCCTGGAAACATATTCTTACCTGGTTATTTATAGGGTACGGTTTTAAATTTAACTGATTTTAGGGTTTTTAGAACCATATTTATATTCTTCCGTACAGTTCTTTTAAATTTTTAACCTCCTCCTTATGTGTATTTATATCTGTATTTATATTTGTATTTGATACTTATTGCTCGTTATGTGGACTGTACACCGCCCCGAGTCCTTTTTGGGAGAGGGGGCGGTCTAGAAATGTGAAGAAAATAAAATAAATAAATAAGATGTGCTTATCAAGATAGCACTAACATTTCTTGTGGTTTAACTTCTGAAATGAAAAACTACGGCCCATCTTGTCCAGCACTGATGATATTACCTAGTGTTTTGACCCAGGCTTCCTTAGAAAGCAAAAGCAAAGTCTTAGTCCCGACAAAATCTCTTTTACAATACAATACAATAGTAGAGTTGGAAGGGACCTTGGAGGTCTTCTAGTCCAACCCCCTGCCTAGGCAGGAAACCCTATACCGTTCCAGACAAATGGCTATCCAACATCTTCTTAAAGACTTCCAGTGTTGGGGCATTCACAACTTTTGGAGGCAAGCTGTTCCACTGATTAATTGTCCTAACTGTCAGGAAGTTTCTCCTCAGTTCTAAGTTGCTTCTCTCCTTGATTAGTTTCCACCCATTGCTTCTTGTCCTGCCCTCAGGTGCCTTGGAGAATAGCTTGACTCCCTCTTCTTTGTGGCAACCCCACAAAGAAGAGGGAGTTTTATTTATGTGACCGTGAATTCCTTTCATTCACAGTCAGCAAGGCTTATCAAACAGTCTTTCAAAGGAATGTTTATCCAAACGCACCTTATCCCACTAGGACAGGGGTGTCCAAACTTGGGAACTTTAAGACTTGTGGACTTCAACTCCCAGAATTGCCCAGCCAAGTCCACAAGTCTTAAAGTTCCCAAGTTTGGACACCCCTGCGCTAGGATAAGGGTACCCAAACACAGAGCAAAACAAAACTTGGCACAGAGGTTCTCAGAAACAGAACTTTCCAGACCGAGGAACGAATTGTTTCCTGCAAAAGCCCACTTCCTGTTCGTTCCTCTTTTGTTTCCTCTGGAAGGGGCCAATCACCTCCAAAGTGTTCCTTTATTCCCAAGTCAACCCTGCTTTCTTAGTTGTTCTTGTCTCCAGACAGCTCTGCACAGTGGGAACAGGCTCCAGCTGTTCCTCTGCCTCGCTGCTGTCTAGCTCCTTCCCTCAACCCCCAGGACTGGCCCCTGTTCCTCCCCAACCTCCTCACTGTCCGACTCTGCTGCCAGCTCTGCGGACCACAAGACCTAGCTTGGGTAATGAAACAACTGCAAGAAAACAGCGAAGCTTAGAGAGCATCAAGGGCTCCGCACTTCAATCCTGAGCTACAACTATCCTCCTTTATTGATACCTTCTGAACTTGTGTTTCCCAATCTTTTTAGTTGGAGGTGCTAGGCACTGAACGGATAAACCTCTGCACTGCAGGCAAAACATCTGGATCTTCAGTGTTGGGTGATATCTCAAATGGTTGACCAACAAGCATCTTTATACCAAGATCGGAAGAAATCTGACAGCATCTTATTCAACGAACATGGTTTATTTATTGTGTGCCCCAAACTGATGTCTTTTAATAAAATGTATTAGTCAGTAAAGATGCTACCAGACTCTGTCTGATTTCAGGCTATCGTGGATCAAAAGAGCTCTCCTCCTATAATATTCAAAACTGGGGGCTATATTTCTTTTGGAATCCTTGTATATTTGTTTATTGCTTCTAGAATGTTCATAGGGCATAGAGGTGAGGCGGAACCATGTTCAGGAACGTAAAAGCAATTCCTTCCCTGAAAAAAAAATAATCCATAGCGGAGACCCATTTCTTTTTAAGTTTTATGTAGCTGCTGAGAGAACTATACTAGTACTTCCAAGAGTCACCAAAAAGGAATTTTTAAAAAAGTTATAACTGGTAGTCCTTAAGTTACAACCACAATGAAGCCCAAACATAGTGTTGCTTAAAGGAAAGATTTGTTAAGAGATGTTTACCCCCATTTTATGATATTTTGTTACCAGGGTTGTTAAGTGAATCACTGCAATTGCTAAGTTAGCAGCATAGTTGTTAAGTGAATCAGATCGCAAAAGGTGATCACATGACCCCGGGACACTGTGACCGTCATAAGCTTGCCTCCAGAAGTTGTGAATGCCCCAACACTGGAAGTCTTTAAGAAGATGTTGGATAGCCATCTGTCTGAAACGGTATAGGGTTTCCTGCCTAGGCAGGGGGTTGGACTAGAAGGCCTCCAAGGTCCCTTCCAACTCTACTATTGTATTATTGTATTATTGTATTGTTATTGTATAAGTATGAGTCAGTTAACAAGTGTCTGAATTTGGATCACGTGGGAATGCTGCAACAGTCGAAGTCTAAAAAATGGTCATAAGTCCCTTTTTTTAGTGCCCTTGAAACCCTAAATGGTCACTAAATGACTGTTGTAAGCCGAGGACTACCTGTACTTCAAAAAAAAACCCACCCCTGGGTGCTGATAGCAATGCAGAGGGTTTTTTTAAACATGGGTGGGGGAAAAAGTTGCTCCTGTCAAACAGTGGAGTTTAAATAGTAGTACAGTCCCTTGGTCCAACCTAGGGAAGGTCCATTGATTTTTAATTGAAATACTGGATCAGAAATGGGCAAATTTTGAAACCTGAATGCAAAATTGAATCCAGAGTTCCCACCTGTTAATCCATAATCAAGATAAATCCTTCCTGAAAAGAAAGATACATCAAAATGAAGACAATCCTCACCTGATATGTTCTCCAAAGCATAAGCGACATCTCTGGATGCTTCCCAAACTATAAGAGAATACGGAAACGCTATGAGTAAAGTGATTCCTAAATGAATGTAGCACCCCAGTTTCTCAAGTGAGATGAATTTGACTTTTCAACCAGGTTTTTTTCAATTGTGCAGCAACTTGATGTGATATCTCCACTCTGAGCCCATCTCCACAGATATGGGTTTAAGGTAGTTGTTGTCTTTGCTACGGACAAGCTTTGAAAAAGAATCCAATTCCAGCTAATTAATTTGCATAAATATCATTCCTACTCTTTTTGGCCAGTCTATTGTAAAATGCAGAAAGAGCTATAAATAAGGAGAAATGTTGCTGAAATATTGCAATATTTCTCTGACAATATTAAAAATGCACGGAATTCAAGTCCAAGAATTCTCCAGTCAGAATTCTGACTTAACATTCCTAAGGTTGAGATACACTCAGGGATGGGATTCAGCCAGTTCGCACCACTTCGGGAGAACTGGTTGTTACGTTTCTGAGCAGTTTGGTGAACTGGATGTTGGAAGAAATCATTAGGGCAGAGAACCGGTTGTTCAATTATTTGAATCCCGCCACTGGATACACTGCGACTGTGGTTAAAGGCCCTGTGGTAGAAACTGGGAGATGGGTGAATTCTACTCCCGTGTTCAGTTCAAAAGCCAACTGAGAAGTTAAGACCAGTCTATCTCAACCCTAGGAAGATGGCAAGGACAAAAAAGGTTGTCAAGAAAACTGGAAGGTCTACTCCAAGCTATGGTCTAGACCTGTGATGGTGAACCTATGCCACAGGGGGCACGGAGAGCTCTCTCTTCGGGCACGCCAGCCGTTGTCCAGCCCAGCTCCACCGTGTAAACACACGTGCCTCCCGCCAGCTAGCTGGTCTTTGGGTCTCTGCCGTGTATACATGGGGGGGCGGGGTGCATGAGGGGACACATGCACGCATGCGGGAGCAGGATGCATGCACAGGGGGCACTGCGCGAGGCCCCAAAATGCGCTCAATTTTGGGCCTGGAAAGCCTCCTGCACCAACATGGAAGCCAAAAATGGGAGAGCTGGGTGGGGCACATGTGCGAGGGGGAATTGCAGGCACGTGCGCGGGGATCGTGTGCGGGGGCAGGGCATGTCACACACACACATTGCATTATGGGTGTAGGCACGTGCGTACACTTTTGGCATGTGACGACCAAAAGGTTAGCCATCACTGGTCTAGATCTTGGGTGTCAAACTCGATTGTGTCATGTGACGTATCGCAACATATCATGATATTTTTTGCCTTTGCAGAGCCAGGGTGGGCCTGCATAGGATGTATCCAGCCCGCGAGCTGCCAGTATAACAACCTTGGTCTACACTGACCTGAAGGCATAAAACAGGCACACAAACAAACAAGAAACCTTCAAACCCAAATCATCCAGTTGCATTAGAACAGGGGCAGCAAACTGCGGCTTTGGAGCCGCATGTGGCTCTTTCCTCCCTCTGCTGCGGCTCCGTCACCGGTCGGCACCACAATTTTGAGAGGAGCTTCCGGTGGGGGGGTGGGAGAGAAGCACAGTGCGCCAGGAGGAGACTCTATGGCAAGGGGAGAGTTTTCCAGTTGTCTCCACAATTGATAGGGCTTTTGGTTATGACAGGTAGAGAAAAAAGGACACCGCGCTAGGAGGAGACTCTATGGTGGGGGAACTGAACTTCCGGTCAGCTCCAGAATTGAACGGGGGGCTTCCGGTTAGGACCTTTGTGGCTCCCGGTGTTTTCTTCTCTGTGGGAAACGGGTCCAAATGGTTCTTTGAGTATTCAGGGGTTTGCAGACCCCTGCATTAGAACACAATTTCCTCCAGTCCCAACCATTCAAGAGATTTGCCCCTGGAGATAAAGACTTCTGTTGATAAAGATGTAGTACGAGAGACTGGACCAAAGACTGCAAACCTGTTGGATTGAGAAGGTCAATGGTGAAGAACTGGGTTGTTGTTTTTTTACATACCCTAAATGGACTGAAGTGATATGTTCTACGCCGGAGAAGAATTCTAGCAAGGAAATGACACCATCCGGCGACATTTGGTTATTATCCAGACTGGAAGGAAAGAGAACAGAAATGGTCACTGCCAGGAACACAAATATGATTACAATGTATACAGAAGCTAATCTGACCGCAGAGAATTCCTTTCATGGTATTCAAAGCACCTTGTGCTAGCTACTTGGTATTGGTACGTGAGGGTAAAAAATAATAATTAATGCATAAATTAAATAGGCTGATATTTTATATGCTGTAATGCTGCTCACTTTCAGTTCTCTCTCTCTCTCCTCTCTCTCTCCCTCTCCCTCCCTCCCTCCCTCCCTCTCTCTCTCTCTCTCTCTCTCTCTCACACACACACACACACATCAGGAGCATACAAAATAATGGCTTTGAAAGTACGGAGCCTGAAAATGTGTGTGGATTCAATTCCGAATATGCCCCAGGAGGCATGCTGAAGTCCAGACATCTTCAAGTTCCCAACAAAATTATTAATACAAAATATAAAAATAGCACTTAACAAAAAGTGTAAGTTCCCATCATCAAAAAGTGGTGCACTCCAAACAATGTCTACAACGAGAACTAAGGTAGGTCAGGATTATTTAAGAGCTGTCTGAGGATACATATCTTTACAGATATCACTAATTAAAGAGAAACCTTTACTTACATTAAAGAATTCAAATTCTTCAGATTTTGGATGGAATTCATTATCTTCAGAACTCCCGAGTCCCCGAAAGAATTATTTGACAAACTGATGACAGGAGAAAGAAAAGAATGCAAAGAAGAGATTACTAATCCAGTGTGCATATTTATCTTCTGTTATTGCACATTTTACTTTGGACTGTGAATTTAATTGAGGCAATATTTTAATTTTATTGATTTGGGCACAGAACCCAATGGAAGATTTCAAAATATTTAGACGCATCCAGAAGTGGGTTGCTAATTTTTTTTATTACCAGTTTCAGGCATGCTCCCATGCGACACTTCTGCGCATGTGAAGAAGCATCCAGGCAGGTGGGAGAAGCTTCCCACCGCCACTACTAACAGTTCATCTGATCCAGGGCCAAACCGGGAGCAATCCACCTCTGGATGCATCCCAATGTACCTTCTCCAAAATGGAAGCTTCTGGAACACTAACATAAATATATTGATGCAGACATCCAAAATTTCAAAGTGATCCCAAGCTCGGGACATTCACATCAATTGACAAGAATGAATACTCATTCTACTTCTAATTCACTGCTGCAACGTCTCAGAGCTAAGCACAAGTTCTTGAGATCTTCATCATGAAAATGATTACCTGCCAAGCTAATAAAGAAGGAAAATCACCATTCAAGTGTTGATTAAGCCAGGTAAGTCTAAAACTTCTTACGCTAGGTTCACGCAACATAGTAAACCCTAAACCTGGTTCAGAAATTTTTTAGATTCTTAATGGTGTTCCTCAGAACCAGTGACACATACAATGCTCTTTTTTCTCCAAGCATCTAGAGGATCAAACTAAGTAGATACAATACAATAGTAGAGTTGGAAGGGACCTTGGAGGTCTTCTAGTCCAACCCCCTGCCTAGGCAGGAAACCCTATACCGTTTCAGACAAATGGCTATCCAACATCTTCTTAAAGACTTCCAGTGTTGGGGCATTCACAACTTCTGGAGGCAAGCTTCTAGATATTAACAAAGTGATTTTAACAAGCTTCTAGATATTAACAAAGTGATTGTACCATATTTCCTTTGACGTCAGCTCCATCCGTTGACTTTGGTTTAACTGGACATCATGATAACTGTAATTCCTGTAGCAAAGGCAAATGACAAAATAGTATACAATGGGTACAAGGAACCAGCAACAGAAGTCCAGCAATGTGATTGGTCAAATGTGGCTAGAAATGGACTATACGGTAAAGGACAGAGAGAATGGCCTTGAAGGTCAACAAGAAGACCCACTACCAAGGCCATGGTGTCATCAAAGGAGGCTGGCCAAGAAAGAAACTTGAGGAAACATCTCAGATAAGTTAACATGAAGATAAATTGAGGGAGGGGGAAGCACACTGAAGTTTGTAAAGTTCTGTCACTATAGGTTATCCATAAAAATAGTCCTAATCTACATGTCATAGTCTGGTGTCAGGTATGAAGAATCAAGACCACACATTAAGTTTCAGTTAAGATGTATCACAAATCACATTTTTTGCCTACTCTAGTCAGCTAAGGGTCAGCACCAGGGGTGGGATCCTACCGGTTTAACAACCGGTTCGCTGAGCGCATGCGCGCCTGAAGTGCCCGATGCATGTTGCACATCTGTGCACAGTTCACAGGAAAACAGCTGAGGCGCAACAATCCATTCTGCTGCACCTATCAGCTGGGCTAAAAACCAAGGAAATATATGTAGGTAGAGCCCAGGGACAGGTGGTTGGGCGTGCCTGAAGGTCAGAGCGAACCGGTTCATTCCCAGCTGATCTTCGGAGCTACCTGTTTGCCCGAACTGGGACAAACCGGTAGAATCCCACCCTGATCAGCACTGAATTGATGCTAGATAAGAATCAATGGAATTCAAAAGGAGTTAGGCCATTTCCAGCATCGTACTGACTGCAGGCTGATAACGCGCTTGACTCTGCCTGCTCTTCTCCAACATTTGGTCTTCCTTGAAGGTCTGACGCATACCTTGACTGAGTGGCATCAGGGGCCCCTTTATTCACAAAGGTCAAAACTGCAATTTGTTGATCGATACTAGAGAGAAGAGAAAGAGTTGTGCAAGGTCGTGCCTTTTTTTTAAAATACAATTTTTAATTTTTTTTTGTTCTCTTACATACCATTTTAACTATACATTCACACAATTGTCCTTCATCTTTACATCTGTCATTCTTATACCTTTGTTGTTTAATAGGTTATAATATACAGTTTGGGTTGCTTTATTCACCATCCCTTCCGCCTGTTGTAACACCACCTTATTTTCTCTTACTTTTCTCCCTCCCTCCCTTCTCTACTTCCTTCCTTTCTCCTCTCCTTCCCCTTCCTTCTTCCCTTACCTTTCTCCTATTCTTCCTCTTCCCCTTCCTACCCTCTCTCCTTCTCTTTCTCTCCCTTCCACCCTCCTCTCCTTACCTTTCTTCCTTCCTCCTCTCCTTCCTCCTCCCCTTCCCCTTCCTTCTTCCCTTACCTCTCCCCTACCCCTACTCTTCCCCTTCCTACCCTCTCTCCTTGTCTTTCACTCCCTTCCACCTTCCTCTCCTTACTTCTTCCTTCCACCCTCCTCTCCTTCCCCTTCCTTCTTCCCTTACCTCTCTCCTACTCCTATTCTTCCTCTTCCCCTTCCTACCCTCTCTCCTTCTCTTTCTCACCCTTCCTTCCTTCTCTCCTTACCTCTTTCTTCTTCCCTTACCTCTCCCGTACTCCTATTCTTCCTCTTCCCCTTCCTACCCTCTCTCCTACTCTTTCTCTCCCTTCCATCCTCCTCTCCTTACTTCTTACTTCTTTCCTCCTCTCCTTCCCCTTCCCTTACCTCTCTCCTACTCCTATTCTTCCTCTTCCCCTTCCTACCCTCTCTCCTACTCTTTCTCTCCCTTCCATCCTCCTCTCCTTACTTCTTCCTTCTTTCCTCCTCTCCTTCCCCTTCCTTCTTCCCTTACCTCTCTCCTACTCCTATTCTTCCTCTTCCCCTTCCTACCCTCTCTCCTTCTCTTTCTCTCCCTTCCTTCCTTCTCTCCTTACCTCTTTCTTCTTCCCTTACCTCTCCCCTACTCCTACTCTTCCTCTTCCCCTTCCTACCCTCTCTCCTACTCTTTCTCTTCCTTCCATCCTCCTCTCCTTATCTCTTTCTTCTTTCCCCCCTTTAAGATCATGCCTTGATGCTAAAGTTGACCAAAGGTCTGCAGGAAATACCCTAAGAAATTATGCACGAACACACTGTTCCATGCGCCTCCATTTCCCGTGGTGAGAAGTTCCAGAAGCCCAGTGCCCATTCAGATTTCATTCCCTTTGAAGCAGGCTATTCTATACAGGTAGTCCTCTACTTACAACTGTTTGCTTAATGACCATTCAAAGTTACAATGGCAATCAAGCTAATGAATCACAACCTGGCCTTGCAGTTACGACCATCATATCATCCTTAGTCATGTGTGAGTGCATGGCAACTGACGGTTGCATTGTCCAGGGATCATGCGATCACCATTTGTGACCTTCCCAGCGAGCTTCCAACAAGCAGTCAATGGGAGAAGCTGGATTTAATGACTGCATGATTCATTTAATGACTACATGATTCACTTAACAATTGCAGTGATTCACTTAGCAACCATGGCAAAAAGGTTGCAAAATTTTGTGTGATTCACTTAACAGCCATTTTGTTTGACAATTGGTCAAGGACTACCTGCATTTGATTTAGAAATAAATTGATTCTGCATAAGTGCAAACGTGCAATTCAAACTTTTCCAGAGAGCATTCGACCAATCAAAAGTGGGCACATATAATAAAGCTAAAATGCTTCTCCTGCTCAACCTTCAGCCCAAAATTATAACAACAGCCACTTCTCTTCAAAATTGAATTGTCCTTGTCTTGATTAGCCCCAGGCATACCTGGCTTCCAGCTTCACAACATTTGGGCAAAGATTCACCAAGTCCAGGAGATAAAAAATGCTCTTCAGCGAGAGCTGGTTGTTGCTTAAACTGCAGGAAACCAAATCACATCACAAGAAAGAGAGATTGTTAGAAAACAGCTATAACAATAAATGCCACATTAATATTAACTGGTGGCTTGGTGCAGAGGTGTCCTTGGCCACTCTTAAGACGTGTGGATTTCAACTCTCTGCATGGCTGACTGGGGAATTCTGGGGAAATGAGCAATTTTTATTTCAAGACAGATGAGCAACTGCAATGTATGGGCTGTGTATCTCTGAGTTTGTTGTTGTTTGGGGAGGTGGTGACTCTGTCTCGTCTTGCCATCTGTGTCCACTAGCCCATGCAACCTTCTGGATAAAGTTTTTTGAGATTCTTCCTAGGGCTGAGAAAAAATAACTGGCTCAAGGCCACCCAGCTGTGCCTCTAAACTCATGGCAGGCAAAATTCAGTTTGAATGTACTTTAGAACGCAAAAAAAAATCAATTGGTGGTCCTTGACTTACAATCACAATTGGAGCCAGGTTTTCCATTGATAAGCATGATGGTTATTAAGTGAGTCACACCCAATTCTATGTCTTTTCCCACAGTTGTTAAGCAGATCACTGCAGTTGTTAAGTGGACTGTGTGTTTGTTAAGCCTATCTGGCTTCTCCCATTAACTTTGCTTGTGAGAAGTCAGCTGGAAGATGCCAAATGGTGATTGCATGAATCTGGGACACGATAACCACTGTAAATACATGTTGGTTGCCTAGCAACTGAATTTTGAACACTTCACCATAGGGATGCTGTGATGGTGATAAGCACAAGGACTTGTCGTAAGTCACTTTTTTTTCAGTGCCATTGCAACTCTAAGCAGTTGCTAAACAAATGGTTGTAAGTCAAGGACTGCCCATGTTAGGAATCAAATAGCCAATAACACTTAGACTTGCATACCGTTTCACAGTGCAATCTCTCTAAACGGTTTACAGAGTCAGTATATTGTCCCCCAACAATCTGGGTCCTCATTTTACTGACCTCAGAAGGTTGGAAGGCTAAATCAACCGTGAGCCAGTGAGAATCGAACTCCCGAACTGCTGGCAGTCGGCAATCAGCAGAATTAGCCTGCAATACTGCATTCTAACCACTGCGCCACCACCGCTCTTGCAATCAAAATGCATTTTCATATTAAATGAAAAAGGCCTATTTTCAGACTTACTTCAGAGGACCAGAAATGCACATCTGGGACATCACAGTCATAAGTATTCTGCATCCTTCGTCACCAAGCTGGTTATCTGATAAACTGACACATTTCGTCAAGTTAGTAATAGATCGAAACACCTCTTTCTGCTCACAGGTATTTGGAAAGAACGGCTACCTACTTGATTTCAGACAGGTGGGAACAGTTCTGGAGAATGTCTACCAACTCCTCTGCCCTCTGTGGATCTAATTGGCAATCTTGCAATCTAAACACCACAAGAGGAAAGCAGCAATCATGAATAAATGTTTAGTTGACTCCATTCATCATTTTTATCTCTGTTTGTGGCACATGAACTCTTGCAAGCTCATTAACATTATTCCTTATGCCCTATGATTGTTGCCAATGTGGGAAGACATGAACTCAAGCTGACTAACACAACAGCTAAGTCATGGCTTAACAGAATATCAGAGCTGGAAGGGACCTTGGGGGTCTTCTAGTCCAACCCTCTGTTCAAGCAGGAAACCTTATACCATTCCAGAGAAATGGTTGTCTAATCTCTTCTTAAAAACATCCAATGTTGGAGCACACACAGCATCCAGAGATAAGCCATTCGACTGATCGTTCTCACTGTCAGGAAATTCCTCCTTGCTTTTAGGGCGGATCTTTCTTTGATAAATTCCCATGCATTACTTTTTGTCTTGCCTTCAGGTACTTTGGAGAATAAGTTGTCCCCCTTTTCTTTGTGAGGCCTCTCACATTTTGAAAGACTGCTAATATCACCCCTAGTCCTTCTCTTCGTTAGACTGGACATATGCTTGTCTAATATTGCTTTATTGAATCAACCACAAGTGGATAAAATCACAGATTGGTTTAATACAATTCTCCGATACGGTGCCCTACAAACATGTTTGTCATCATCTAGCTAGCAAGCCAACAGATCTGTTAAGGCATAAAGTTAGAAGAGGATTTGTGAGAGCTACAAAAATATTGACGCCGCTTAATATCGGTGTTGGGAAAGGCTCCTAAGAATACCATGCACAACAAAAAGAAAACAAACGGATGGATTGTTGAACAAATCAACCCAGAGTTGTCACTTGAGGCACAAATGGCCAAGCTCCAATGATGCTACTTCAGATACATTTTGCAAAGACGCAGGTCTCTGGAGAAGGCTCTGATGCCGGAAAAGGTGGAAGGAAAGAAAAGAAGATAGAAGATAGAAGATAGAAGAGCAACATTGGATGGGATCTTGGAAATCTTCTAGTTCAATCCCCTGCTTGAGCAGGAGACCCTATACCAGTGATGGCGAACATTTTCTTATGGCATGCCAAAAATGCACATGCATGCCCACTCAATCCTCCCTGCCCACCTGTGCATGCATGCGTGACCCCCTGTGCATGCACATTTGACCTGCCCCCCATACATGCATGCATGACCCCCCCTGTGCATGCATGCACGACCCCTCCCCAGGTTCCGGGGGCTTTCCTGAAGCCAGGGGAGGACAAAATTGGCTTCCCCTGGCCCTCTGGAAGGGAGAAAAATCAGCTGGCCAGTCCATGTATGCACGCCAGAGCTGACAGCTGGCGTGCCACCAAATATGGCTCTGTGTGCCACATGTGGCACATGTGCCATAGGTTTGCCATCACGGCCCTATACCATTCCAGACCAATGGCTGTCCAATCTCCTCTTTAAAACCTCCAGTGATGAAGCTCCCACAACTTCTTGAGGTGAGCTGTTCCACTGGTTAATTGTTCTCACCATTAGGAAATTTCTCTTTAGTTTTAGGTTGCTTGTCTCCTTGATTAGTTCCCATTTATTGTGCCTTGTCTTGCCTTCTAGCACCTTGAAAAATAGGTTCACTCCTTCTTCTTTATGGTAGCCCCTCAAATATTGAAATCTTGCTAGCATCATTTGTTTGGGATGGTATGGGGGGGGGGCAGAGGGTTGGACTAGAAAACCTCCAATGTCCCGTCCAAGCCTCTGATTTTGGATGATCAGCAGCAAGGGGGATGGAGTCAGTTACAGCAACAATGGGACCAATTTAGGGACTAGTCATCATGGAGAATCATCTATCAATGTGAACACTGGGAGTGGAGAACAGCAATAAATATTCCAATATAATACAATACAATACAATAGCAGAGTTGGAAGGGACCTTGGAGGTCTTCTAGTCCAACCCCCTGCCTAGGCAGGAAACCCTATACCGTTTCAGACAAATGGCTATCCAGCATCTTCTTAAAGACTTCCAGTGTTGGGGCTTTCACAACTTCTGGAGGCAACTTCTGTTCCACTGATTAATTGTTCTAACTGTCAGGAAATTTCTCCTCAGTTCTAAGTTGCTTCTCTCCTTGATTAGTTTCCACCCATTGCTTCTTGTTCTACACTCAGTTGCCTTGGAGAACAGTTTGACTCCCTCTTCTTTGTGGCAACCCCTGAGATATTGAAACACTGCTATCATGTCTCCCCTAGTCCTTCTTTCTCTTAAGCTAAACATCCCCAGTTCCTGCAACCGTTCTTCATATGTTTTAGTCTCCAGTCCCCTAATCCTCTTTGTTGCTCTTCTCTGGACTCTTTCTAGAAGTCTCCACATCTTTTCTACATCGTGGCGACCAAAACTGAATGCAGGATTCCAAGTGTGGCCTTCTCAAGGCCTTATAAAGTGGTATTAACACTTCACCTGATCTTGATTCTCTCCCTCTGTTGATGCAGCCTAGAACTGTGTTGGCTTTTTTGGCAGCTGCTGCACATGGCTGGCTCATATTTAAATGGTTGTCCATGAGGACTCCAAGGTCCCTTTCACAGTTACTACTATTGAGCAAGGTACCACCTATACTGTACCTGTGCATTTCGTTTTTGTTGCCTAAATGTAGAACCTTACTCTTTAATACATCCAATTTAATACATCCAATTTAATACATCCAATTTAATACATCCAATATAAATAAATATTCCAATATATTTCTATTTCACGGGAATTTCAGAATAGGGCTATAGTTTATAGGACTATACCAGGGGTGTCCAAACTTGGGAACTTTAAGACTTGTGGACTTCAACTCCCAGAATTCCCCAGCCAGCCATGCTGTCTGGGGAATTCTGGGAGTTGAAGTCCACAAGTCTTAAAGTTCCCAAGTTTGGACACCCCTGGACTATACATATTTCAAGAATAATCCAGAAATGTATTTTGAATCTAGTACAAGTACAGAACTAGGACTTTTCTATTGCTGTTCTCAAGTTTTCACAGGAATCTTTTTCAGATATTTAATTGAATAGCTAGAACAGCGAAGGGCTGTACAGATAGTCCTTCGCTTACAACAATTCATTTAGCGACGGTTTGATGTTACAACGGCACTGAAATAAGGGACTGATGACCATTTTTCACACTTAGGACCTTCGCAGCATTCCCATGCTCGTGTGATCAAAATTCAAATGTTTTGGCAACCGGTTCATCCTTATGACCGTTGCTTTTGTACCAAGGTCAGGTGATTTTGGCAAGCAAAATCAACGGGGCAGCCAGATTCACTTAACAACGGTGTTACTAACTTATCCCCTGCCATGGTTCCCTTGACACCTGTGGCAAGAAAGGTGGTAAAATGGGGGCAAAACTCACTAAACCAAATGTCGCACTTAACAACAGACATGTGTTGCACTCAATTGTGGCTGTAGGTCTAGGACTGCCTGTACAATGAGTAAGGACACATAGTTATTATAGCTATGTGTCCTTACTCATAGTTATTCTAGCTAATTGTTTGAAGAGAGCTGGCCACTATACAATACAATACAATACAATAGTAGAGTTGGAAGGGACCTTGGAGGTCTTCTAGTCCAACCCCCTGCCTAGGCAGGAAACCCTATACCGTTTCAGACAAATAGCTATCCAACATCTTCTTAAAGACTTCCAGTGTTGGGGCATTCACAACTTCTGGAGGCAACTTCTGTTCCACTGATTAATTGTCCTGTCAGGAAATTTCTCCTCAGTTCTAAGTTGCTTCTCTCCTTGATTAGTTTCCACCCATTGCTTCTTGTTCTACCCTCAGGTGCCTTGGAGAATAGTTTGACTCCCTCTTCTTTGTGGCAACTCCTGAGATATTGGAAGACTGCTATCATGTCTCCCCTAGTCCTTCTTTTCATTCTTTTCATACCCAATTCCTGCAACTGTTCTTCATATGTTTTAGCCTCCAGTCCCCTAATCCTCTTTGTTGCTCTTCTCTGCACTCTTTCTAGAGCCTCCACATCTTTTCTATATCGAGGCAACCAAAACTGAATGCAGTATTCCAAGTGTGGCCTTACCAAGGCCTTATGAAGTGGTATTAACACTTCACCTGATCTTGATTCTCTCCCTCTGTTGATGCAGCCTAGAACTGTGTTGGCTTTTTTGGCAGCTGCTGGGTGCACTCCCAGAACCTCACTAGGTGAGGTAACCTAAGCTGTGATTGATTGCTATGACGGGGACTTTTCTTCTTTCCCGCGTTTTTTCTGTGTGAGGATCTACCTCAGGATGCTCCTGTTGTGTTGATTTATCTAATACAATACAATACAATACAATACAATACAATACAATAGCAGAGTTGGAAGGGACCTTAGAGGTCTTCTAGTCCAACCCCCTGCCCAGGCAGGAAACCCTATACCGTTTCAGGCAAATATAATGGTGCTCCCGTTTGCCCCACTATCTAGTTTGCATTATATACAGTGGCAAAATACATTTATTGATATAAAACTACCAACGTGTGTCAGCGTCTCCAATTATTTGGACACTGACTGTGCATTTCCCCGACAAATCTCTCAAAATGCATCTGTCTGGCAAATTGCATTAATTCTTAGGGGTGCTGAGTTCCTTAAAACAACTGCAACTTTTGAATGGAAACCTGAAATTTAATCAGCTGCTTTAATGATCTGAAGTCACTTTTCTGAATTTTTTTTCAAAGATGTACATGCCGTGTTGTTTGGGCTGCCTTTTCATAAAATGCTAAATTAAAAATCATCTGCATGCATTATTGTTATAAATATGATGCATTAGAACTTTATTGTATTCTCAAATAATTTTAAGGTATAAAGTCTCTCTCATTCCCCCCCCCCCCCCCCACAAATGCTGGGAATATCTTCATGTAATTTTCCAAGGCACCTGAGGGTAGAACAAGAAGCAATGGGTGGAAACTAATGAAGGAGAGAAGCAACTTAGAACTGAGGAGGAATTTCCTGACAGTTAGAACAATTAATCAGTGGAACAGAAGTTGCCTCCAGAAGTTGTGAATGCCCCAACACTGGAAGTCTTTAAGAAGATGTTGGAGAGCCATTTGTCTGAAACGGTATTGTATTGTATTGTATAATAAAGCCCCTGTGTTTGTTATTTAAAACAAACTTCATTGTTTGTTAATTAATTGTTAATTAAAAACACGCACAAATCTAAAAATACTACTTTGATAAACATTTTTTTTAAATGTGCCACCGATAAATTCTGACATACAGAGATACTTACTGTAAAATTAAACTTCTGGGTTGAGGAGCAATTTCTTCTTCATTAATTCCCACATCTTTTAATCTGAAACCATGACATACAGTCAATATGAATTGATTGAGATTTGATTGAGACTATAGATAATAATATACAAAGATTTTGGCCTTAAATTGGGGGGGGACTTCTTTTTATGTCATGAAAACAAATAGATATACTCTTATTAATGTTATACTGACCATTACTTGTATGACTTCGGTCATTATCTGTCCATTTATAGGTTTTGTGTTACCTTTTTTGAAAGTACATCTCTATTTTAAGTAAAGATAAACTGAAATGCACCCACGCACACAATGCAAAAAACCATAACTAGTTCAATTGAGGCTTTCAAAATATCCCAGAAAATCATTGGGATTTAAATTAATCCTAAATCCTACTTTTTTTTTCTCAATTTGGAAAATAAACTTCTGTCCCCTTAAAACCTTTTTCCTTTGGTCTGCCCAATGTTGCAATTTCTGTCTTTTGGACTTCTTTAAATATAGAGTAGTATAGAGCTGGAAGGGATCTTAGAGGTCTTCTAGTCCAGCCTCCTGCTCAAGCAGGAGAACCTATGCTAATTCAGATAAGTGACTGTCTAGTCTCTTCTTAATGTAATGGAGGTTAAAATGATTAGCCTCTGCCAATTTTTCTTTAAAACTAATTAATTTCAGAAATTTCTGTGAACCAGAATAACCAGATTAACAGAATAATGGAATTGGAAGGGGACTTTGGAGGTCTTCTAGTCCAATTCCTTACTCAACTAGAAGACACTATTTTGGACAAATGGTTGTCCAATCTCTACTTAGAAACCTCCAGTGAAGAAGCCCCCACAACCGCCAAAAGCAATTAATTCCATTGATTAATTGTTCTGTCCTCCTTAATTCTAGATTGCTTCTCTCCTTGATTGCTTATTGTCCTGGCTTCAGCTGCTTTGGATAATAGGTTGACCCCCCATCTGTTTTGTGGCAGCCCCTCAAATATTGGAGCACTGTTAACATATCACCCCTTAATTCCTTAAAACCAGTTTCTCACCTGGGTTCTTTTGGAGACAGGTTGACAAAGGAGATTATTAAGATGCTGTTCCTGGAAATAAGCAATGGAAAAATAATATATGAGTTGAGTTTTGCTACCCCATCCAACAAAACAGCTTCATGGAATAGTATTAATGATAATTGCCCACAAGGCTAGCAATCTGCTATTTATCTCATAATCAAGAGATAAAGAATGTCTTATTTTAACAGGGGGGGGGGGAGAATTCTACTATGATTTTTTTTTCACTTGCAATCTTTGGCAGTTGGTACCTTATTTGAAGCTTGGAAACTTTTGGACAATTTGCAGCTGCTTTGCTGAAGGCCAGGACGGTTCCTGCAGACATCTTGTTATAGCTCAAACTGTTTAAAATATAATAAACTTGCTGTTGCAAATCCATGGCAATTACTTGCTAAGCAGAAAACATCATCGAATGTTCACCCGCGTGCAAAATTTCAAAGAATAAAATAAGTTGTTTTGTGACCATCCCAGTTTTTTTTCTATTTTATGAATTAGACTTTTATCTTAAATACAAAATATTGCTTTGTATGGCGTCAAGCCACAGTTTGCTGAACTGTGTTTTGAGATTGTGTTCATACATTTCATTAAACCAGGGTGTGATAGTTGTTTTTATTTTAGCTGACAGATGATCCCTGTCTTTTTATAAACCATTGTTTATGTTTAGAAGGTCTCCTGCCTTGAGTAGGGGGTTGGACTAGAAGACCTCCAAGATCCCTTCTGGCTCTATGATTCTATGTTCTATAAGCTACCCATGGTACTCAGCTAAACACAGTTACCATAATATGAAACTCAAGCATAGAAACCTAACTGTAACTAAATGGCACATGAAATTAAGATGTGAATAAACTGTAGTAGGTGCAATTCACTCTGTAAAACACTGCACAAATATTCTAGAGCAGCGATGGCGAACCTTTTTTGGCTCACGTGCCACAAGTGGGGGGAGCACAGGGGGGGTCGTGTGCAGGCGTGCCGCACCCATAATGCAATGCGCGACCCCCCAGTGCGCATGCGAGCACAACAGGCGCGACCCCCCATTTTTACATGCTTTTTTCACCCTCCCCAGGCTCCAGAGTCTTTATAGGAGTCTGGGGAGGGTGAAAAGAGCCTCCCACGCCCCCCTGGAGGTCCTCCGGAGGCTTCAGGGACCGTCCAGAGGCTTCCCTAAAGCCTTCGGAGCGCTCAAAAGGATCCTCCGAGCAAACCGGAAGTGACTTCCGGATTGCTCGAGGGTCGTTTTAAGCGTTCTGAAGGCTTCAGGGAAGCCTCCGGATGGTCCCTGAAGCCTCCGGAGGACCTCCAGGGGTGCGGGGAAGGCTCTTTTCGCCCTCCCCAGGCTCCTATAAAGCCTCTGGAGCCTGGTGAGGGCGAAAAATGGCTTTAAAAAAGGGTGAAATCAGCTGGCGGCTAACAGGGCAGCACCTCACGTGCCCTGACAAATGGCTCCGCGTGCCACCTGTGACACGCGTGCCATAGGTTCGCCATCACTGTTCTAGAGGATCATTACAGTGCAGTTGTTAAGAGGTTGGACTAAGACCAAGGGAGAAGAAATACAGCCTTTCCTTCTCAATTCAACATACCTCACAGCATAGTTGTGAGGAAAAATAGGAAGAGTGACAACCAGGTACTGTACACTGCCTTGAACTCCTCTACAAAGGCGGGATATAAATTTAATAAGTAAAATATGGGGGAGGCCACTTAGGAAAATATTCCTCAGGAAAAAAAATATTTATTTTGTGTGCACCGTACATACATTTTGATAAAGCTGATTGTCACAAGGCAATTTTATGACTTGAAAGATAGGGATTTCTCGGAAGGGTAGGTCAAACACGAGACATGAGCTGCTATATTAATAGACTAGCTGGATACCCGTGCTTTGCGATGAAACTATGTGATTGGGCAATGCAGGAGAAATCCGGCTAACTCCGGTTCAATCCTTTGGTTCGGTGATGGTTGGTGATTGAAACACATAAGAGAATATTGCTCCCACCACCTTGAGTCCGGAAGCAGTCCCATAGGTGGAAGGGTAGACATTATGGTGTTGTACCAACGTTGTACCAACGTGTAAGGGGCCCCAGCCTGTTCCTGAGTGAAAGAGTGGAACGTCTGCCAGTTTGAACTGAGGTAATGGAATGTGAGACAACTGGCAGTTGGAACAGAGTTTTTTTCAGGTGGGGAGGGGGAGTAGACTTATAACTCTTTAGCATCTAATACTAATGATCTGATGGTCATTTCCAAAAACCCTTAGCCAGCACCTAGAAGCCAAGAGGAACATATGCACCAAATGTCAAGTTTGTAGGCTTTACGGTTCTTGAGATTTCGTGATGATTGAGAGGTATTTGGCTTATATATGCTCTGCCGGCAGCTGGCCCACAACCATAGAGCGTATGCCCAGAGCGGCCACTGCCGGAAGACTCTGTCTGGAAGCCACCGAAAAAGCCGTGCTGGCGGCAGCAGAGTTGCCCTGGCTCTGCAGGGAGAGCTGGGCCAGGGCATTGTGAGGCTGGGAGGCGCGTGAGCAAAAGCAGAACAGCCGCTTGTACAACCCCCCTTTCCAGCCGTGCAGAGCGCCATTCACTGGCATTTGAAGGCTCCAAGCCGCAGGAGCTGGGCGGTGGCGAACAGCCGCTCACACGGCTTGGCGATACCCCTAGGTCAGTGAATGGCACTGTGCCCGACTAGAAAGGGGGTTTGCGGGGTGGCTGCTCGTGAGCGTGGTCGCTTCATGGCTGTTGTGTTGTGCTGCTGCGACAGCGCAACACAGCCATTCGCCCCTGAGGCATTGCCCGGCTCTTTGGGAGCCCGCTTGCAAGAGAGCCGCTGCCCGGCAACCCCCCTCTTCAGCTGGGCACAGCACTGCTCACCAACCTAGCGGTATCCCAAAGGCGCCAAGCAATGCAATCACCTTTGCCCCCCCCCCCCCGATTCCCACGGCTTGGCACCTTTAGGATACCGCTAGGTTGGTGAGCGGCACTCTGCCTGGCCGGAGGTAGGGGGTTCTCCAGGGGGCTTATTTGCAGGGGAGGGCTTATATTTTTGCCCACCAAAAAAATGTGGCATGACCTTATTATCAGGATATGTCGCATTTTCAGGGAAACACGGTATACACACACACACACACATACACACACACACATTCAGAAGAGGATATAGATATAAAATGTATTCTGTCAGAGACATGATAGTTATTTGAAGCTACTTTTGAGGCCTGGCTGGCTGGGGAATTCTGCGAGTTGAAGTTCACACCACTTAAAGTAGCCAAGGTTGAGAAACATTGTTTTATATTGTACTTACTCCATTGTCTTTAACTTTTCCATGGCAGGAAATATTTCTGCCAACTTGATCATATCCTGCTCCTCCAACCTGTTGTCCTGCAAACTGAAATAAAGCAACTGATTAAAATATTAAGATCTCTGAATCAGGGTCAGGCATGCTACTGCTTCATAGGTTTCCCTAAATGACAAGGTTTTAAATTACTTTATTTCTTCCAGCTGGTGACAGTTTGGCAAAACTCGAACGAGATCTTCAAATCCTGGCCTTTTAAGATTTCCACCAGTTAACCTGAAAACGAAAAGTGACATTGTTGTAATGGAGTCTGAATCCCTTTCCCATAGAATGTACAAAAAAAATTGATTCTGTAATTTTGATGGACTGTAATACCATACTGCATATTAAGTCATGGCTTGTTTTAATCATGGTTTTTGGAATTAGCCTCTTAGGATTTAAATGCACACATGTCACATATTATAACTGTGCCTTTTCTCTGCTGAGAACTAGGAGGAGGATGAATTCATAAGCTGAAACGGATATTACGCTTTCATCAGAATAGAGCTGGAAGGGAACTTGGAGGTCTTCTAGTCCAGCCCCCTGCTCAAGCAGGAGATCCTGTACCACGGGTGTCAAACTTGCTCTGTCACATTGCTGTCATGTGACGTTTCATGATGTTTTCCCCATTCATGGAGCTGGGGTGGGCATGGCCTGTACATGTTGTCATGCATGCTGCACACAAGTTTGACACCCTTGTCCTATACCATTATATACTAATACTATATATTAGTGGGTGGATAGATAGGTAGACAGACAGACAGACAGACAGACAGACAGACAGACAGACAGACAGAACGAACTATAGTAAGGTAAAGGTAAAGTTTCCCCTCGCACATATGTGTTAGTTGTTCCCGACTCTAGGGGGCGGTGCTCATCTCCGCTTCAAAGCCGAAGAGCCAGCACTGTCCGAAGACGTCTCCGTGGTCATGTGGCCAGCATGACTAAAAGCCAAAGGCGCATGGAATGCTGTTACCTTCCCACCAAAGGTGGTTTCTATTTTTCTACTTGCATTTTTACATGGTTTCGAATTGCTAGATTGGCAGAAGTGGACCTTGCTGCGTCTTATACTCTGGTGCGTCTTATACTCTGGTGCATCTCATACTCCGAAAAATATGGTATTTATGATAGTTAGAGCATCCTAGAAGCATAGGACCACCATTTGCAGGTGCCTTCTTAACAAGCAAAGTCAAGGGGGGAAGCTGAATTGGCTTAACAACCACAAGATTCACTTAATGGCTGCTGTGATTCATTCAACGGCCATGAGAAAAAGGTTGCAAAATCAGGCACAGCTCACTTAACAGGTGCATTGCTTAGCAGCAAAAGTTCCAATAGCAATTATGGTCATAATGCGAGGACTATCAGTAGTTTTAGGCCACTGTAGGAGCTGTCTATGGTTCTGAATAAGAAGAGGCGACAACGTGAGTCTCTTCGGGCCTCTGTTCCACGATACTTACTGAAATGTTGTCAGGAGTTTGATCTTAGGCAAGGTTTTGGAAAGGGCTCCTGCAAACTCACTCCCATATTGCCTGTTTTTGAAGCTACAAACAAACAAACAAAAAGCATAAGGAGGATATGATTAAGAAGCCACCGGTCTTATTTACAGAATCATAGAATTATGGGGTTAGAAGGGCCCTTGGAGATCTTCTAAACCCTGCCCAAGGCAGGAGTCTTCATACCAGGGCTGCCCAAATCTGACAACTTTAAGACTTATGGTGTTCAACTCCCAGAATTCCCCAGCCATCATGGCTGGCTGAAGAAGTCTGAGAGTTGAAGTCTACGCCTCTTAAAGTTGCTAAGGGAGAGAAACAGTGCTTAAGAGCAAAACCCAGCTCCTTCCGTCTGCCAGGATCTAGTCCTTTGCATGCTGGTAGATGTCTAACATGTCGTTTCTTTAATTATTTTTAAACATTCCCCCAAGCTGCTGTGAAAACTAGTAAAGGCCCCAACAACAGAAACAATATATTTGCTTTTAAACAAACACAAACCAGAAACTGGCAAATGGTAGTTATGGAACCTAGGCCGTATGTATGTACAGTGTGTGTGTGTGTGTGTGTTTGTGTATTTATTCAGAAATTTATTAGCCAATCATTTTATCACAGGATAACTTTGGATGGCTGCTCTCACGAATGTAACTCACGATACAAAATTGAATTAAAATAAATTTGTTTTCTCCAGAATTGACTAACATCTCGTAATGTTTTGTGCTCTTGTTCAGAAACCCCAAGTTTCATGGAAATACAGCATTTTCACGTAGGATCTTGCAAGATCTCAAGGTGAAGATGCCCCAAGCTCCCCCAAATTTTGGGATCTTGCAAGATAAGAAGAGGTCTTCTATTCTTTTGCGTTTAGCAAGAGCTGCTTCATGAGGTTTACCTTATGACACCTTGCAAATGAAAAGATTGCCAGAATCCTATTTTATGCACACACAAATGTATAAATGATGGTTAAGTTGGCCTTTGTCTCTCACCTCAAGCTCTTTATAGTTTCACAACTGCCCCAGATGTCCAAGTAGTCCAACTCCATGAAGCAGCCATCAAAATCCAAGCACACGCCATGAGGACTTCCATTGATTAGAAAGGCTAAAGTCACCATGTCGAAGGGCATCAACTTGAAGTTTCTGAATTGATATTTGAAACTTAACTCTTTTGCAATGTGCTGTGCTAAGCAAAAGTCTTGTGTCTCGTACACACAGTGGCTCAACTCTACTATCCTGGGTCCTGTTAAATCAGCAACTGCGAGTTTCTGCAATATCTTCCTGATAATACTTTGCCGTTCCTGAATCCAGACCTCATTTTGCACAGCTAAGGAACAAAGGAATTGTCTACATTCTTGAGATAAAAGGCCAGACAAGAAGACATGGTTGTTTTCTGTAAATGCCATCCTTGTCTCTTTCTTCAGCGTCCATTTTTTCCTCAGGAAGAAGTTCTCCTTCAACATCTTGCCATCTACTGTTGGGCTTGTCAACAGGAAGAGGGCTGCCAAGAATTCTTGCCAGCTAAAATGAGCAAAAGTGTAACCTGTTTGCGTAGGGTCTTTGCCCATTTTCACTTCGGAGGTCAAAAGGAGACCAAAGCGACAAGAAAAATCTTTCACGTGTTTCGGGACCTCTCCAGCACCAAAAACCCCTTTCTTCTCTTCAAGGCCCTTGAAGGCTAACTCACACAGATCTGCAAGGATTGCTTGATGTTGAGCCATGTCTATTTCATTCAAAGCCCTCCCACCCTGATGTTTGCAGAGGAAGGTCTGCAGCATTGTTAGGTAAAACTGTGTCCTGGTTTGAGGGAGCTGGACACTTTCTGAGTCTTCAAGGAACAAATGTTCCAGGCAGACGCAGATAATATGACACAGCAGAGGGATGTAACACATGCTCAAGAGTTTGCCATTTTCATTGAGAATCGCAAGGGCTTGCTCTTTCTGGAAAGATCGTTGGAAAAAACAGCTAACATATTCCGCAACTTTGTCACGGTTGAATCCCCAAATTTCTGCTGGCAGGATGGTACTTCTGACCAATAATGTAGGGAGTTGCTTTGGCCGACTGGTAATCAACACTGTGCAACCTGGCAAGAGTTTTCCATGGCAAAGATTAGCCACCAGTTCAGAGACAGAACGAGGTATGAGAAGATCTGAGATGTGCGTGAAGGAAATGGGTGGGAGGTCAATGTTGTCCATGAACTCACCCAGACTGTCCAAAATGACCAAGGTCTGGTGGGCATTCTCCAGGAGAAATTGAAACACCGTTTCGGGTTGATCTGGTTGGAGGAAATAATCAAACAAGAGTTCTTGGAGAGTTACTTTCCTCTTGATGAGGTTCAGCTGCTTGAACTCAAAGAAGAAGATCAGCTTGAACTGGGGAAAGGCTTCTTCAGCCCACTGCTGACAGATTTTGTGAACTAACCATGATTTCCCCATTCCAGCCTTGCCCAAAAGTAGAACAACCTGGGTCATGCCCATCCGGGCACTTTTGAAAAGCTCAGACAAGTTCATCATTGGGATGCCATGATCCTTGGATTCATAGGCGGCCGTTGGTTCCTCTTTGATTTTCTCTTTTCCCACTTTCAACTTGGATGTTTTGCTTTGATGGATGACAAGGCTGACAAAATTTTGGCCGAAAGACGAGAGCTGCTCTTTTGTTTCTGCTGCTTCCGCAGAGTGGCTAATTCCATATTTTCTAAGCATCGAGCTGAGGATGCGTTGACTGTACCTTTCAGCAGCATCTGGGAAAGACATATCAGATAATCATCCAATGGCAATGTTTATACAGGCAAAAAGGCAATAACTCTGGCATTTGAAGCACGCAAGTCTTAAAGCTGTCAAGTTACAAGACCCTTGCACCCCTAACCCTTTAGAAAAAAGCCCCAGGGGTGTTCAAACTTGACAGCTTTAAGACTTGTGGACTTCAACTCCCAGAATTCCTCCTCTCGCTCTTCATCTTGATGATGTGCAGACGGGCTGGGGGGAGGGAGCTGGAACTGGTTCTAAACGGCACTGTAGATTTGTGGAACCTCTTCTATAGAAGGGATTAGAACTGGCAGGAACCCACCCCTGGGCCACTTGTAGCATCCGGCTATCACATGACTTCATTTTATATCTGATTTGCCCAAAAATTGCCACTTCCAGTTTTTGGCAAAAGCATGCCATAGCATTTAGCAAACAATGACCATGGGGTTCACTTAATGATTGCAGTCTTTACTTCAAGATTGTGACATTTGCTTACCAACTCCTGCAAAAAAAAAGGATACAAAATGACCTGTTTCATATGACATATGTCATATGTTTCATATGACCAGCCTGTTACACTTATTATCAATTACAATCATAATTAGCGGGCTCCATTACAGTTGAAACTTAAGGACTACAACGTTTGTTAACAATATTGTTTCAATCAGCAAGCATGTTCATTTTGTAAGATACCTGGGATACTGGAATAACTTGCTCAATCATTTAAAACTTTTTAAAAAAACTCGCATTAGCTTTCATAAAATATTTGTTATCAATAAATCAATTCGATAGGCAAGACGTTAAGAAAAGAATGGAATAGAGAAATAGAAATAGAGAAATAGAAATTCTTGTCCATATAATGGGGAGTGTGTTAACTTCTAGAGCAAGAGTGTTAATGGACCTCAAGTGATGACTTATACAACAAAAAATATTAGTTTGAATTTATTGGATTCCACTACATTGGCACACAAAGGGACTGGCTAAGACAGCACTCTGTCGGAGATACAATAAGTACAATACTTCTTTAAAACACATGTTTTACAATGTGCTATCCTTGCTAAGTTTGAGGAGAAAGTAGCAGATGATATAAATATGACCGTGCAACAAAAGTTAGAATTTTCAAAGGATTACATTCTTATGGATTACAAACCGATTACATGAACTTTGATAACGGGACCACCTAAATGAATTCTCTGTGCCTCTTTCCATTAAGAAAGGGATGAAAGCGCCCTAACTTCTGGATTTTCAAATTGCAACAGACGCAGATGCTCCAAAGAAGCTTTTTTTTTTTTTGCTTCCTCAACTGGTCACTCAGCAGTTTCTGGACGTATAAAGAGAAAGAAGGAATAAGGGAGTTGAATGTACCAAACCGTTTCTGTTTTGATTCTTTCCCATTGTTGCTGGGGAAATTGCTGAAGGGACGGCGCCTCTCAAGCTCTGTAAAATGGGAGGTGGGAAAAGGGGGAGGGGAGAGAGGAACAAAATGAAACTTTTTCATAGGGCATTTTTACACATCAAATGCATCGGAGGCCTTGACCTAGGAACAAAGTTTCGGATCAAGTGATAAAGCTGGACGTTGATCATTGACATTGAGTCTTTATGGATTAGCCCTTGGGCCATATCAAAGTGCAACGTTCCAGAAACAAATGATTACTAAAATTTGATAAAAGCAATTCGAAATGGAATTTGGTAAAATACAATTTAAAAACGAAATTGGAATAAAACATGATTTAAAACGAAATTGGAATAAAATACAGTCGAAAATGAAATTGGAATACAATACAATAATTTGAGAGATAGATAAAATATGATAAAATTATATTTCAGTGTTACCCCTATAATCTATCCCCCAATCAGTCCCACATATGCAGATCTCAACCGAACCATTTTAAGTCCTGTGCTGTGTTAAACGTTATTTTTCGGTTCTGGCTGCAAATAAGTTGTTTTGATATGAGGATCCCAATGGGTCACTCATTTGGTATATAGACCAAGGTATCTGTCTCTCACCCCCTTATACAAGGGTATATAGTGGTAAGAACGGTTGCAGGAACTGGGTATGTCTAGTTTAATGAAAAGAAGGACTAGGGGAGACATGATAGCAGTGTTCCAATATCTCAGGGGTTGCCACAAAGAAGAGGGAGTCAAACTATTCTCCAGAGCACCTGAGGGTAAAACAAGAAGCAATGGGTGGAAACTAATCAAGGAGAGAAGCAACTTAGAACTGAGGAGAAACTTCCTGACAGTTAGAACAATTAATCAGTGGAACAGAAGTTGCCTCCAGAAGTTGTGAAAGCCCCAACACTGGAAGTCTTTAAGAAGATGTTGGATAGCCATTTGTCTGAACTGGTATAGGGTTTCCTGCCTAGGCAGGGGGTTGGACTAGAAGACCTCCAAGGTCCCTTCCAACTCTGCTATTGTATTGTATTGTAATGGCCACTAACTTGATTTTTTTTTTGACCTGCCTGGCCATACAGGTAATCCTCAACTTCCAACAGTTCATTTAGTGGCCATTCAAAGTCACAACAGCCCTGAAAAAACTAACTAATAACCAGTTTTCACATATCCATTTCAGGATCCCCATGGTCACCGGATCAAAATTCAGATACTTGGCAAACCGGTTCATATTTATGACCATTGCAATGTCCAGGAGTCATGTGGTCACTTTTTGCGATCTTCTGAGAAGCAGAATCAATGGGGAAGAAAGATTCACTTAACAACCGTATTACTAAGTTAAGAGCCACAGTGAATCACTTAACAACTGTGTTACTAACAACCGCTGCAGTGATTCGCTAAAGGCAAGAAAAATGATAAAATGAGGGGGAAATAACAACTGTTTCGCTTAGCAACATGCATTTTTGACTCAACTGCAGTCGTATCTTGAGTGCTATCTGTGTCAACATGAAATCTGATTTCGCAAATGTTAACGAATATAAGGTTGCTGAAATTGCAACCATTCATGCTAAGCATGTCACCGATAAAAGAGTTGCAGAATGCAATGATTTATTTTAGAATATGAGAATCGTGAAGCTTAATGCTTAATAGGGTACTGTTATTTATAAAACTGGAAAGAGAGGGGGGGAGGAAATAAAAATATGATCTTACTTTTCCACGTTAATGGGAAGCAACCTTTCGGGGGATCTTGTCCTTCAGGTGCACTGCCTAGAATTATTGAGATCAAGAGGTTAATCAGGGCATCTTGTATGAAATCAGAGACCCCTTAACTGTTTTCAAAAAAACAAAACATGTGCTCATATAGCCAGATAAAACAATTCTCAAACAGCAGGGACGCTCTTGAAGGGATCTGGGGGGGAAATGATGTCTGCTTTACGATCAGTTCTATCTTTTCTAATGTGTTATGGCCTGTCGGCCTCTGGTCCCTCCACCAGCCAAATCAGAGGAGGAAGAGGTGGCGTGGGAGTTGGGCTCAACATCAGGGAAACCTGTGAGCTCCGAGGGGGAAGAAGGAATGGAGCTGTCAGACAGAGAGAAAGACAGAGGTGGAGCCTTGGACATCTGTCAACCCTCAGATGGAGAGTCAACAGCCTCCAGGACTGGAGATGGCTGATGAGGAAGAGGAGGAACAGCCGGGTCCAGTGCCTGATGTGCAGATGCACAGAAGGCAGAGGAGAGGAGAACAGTGGAAATCTATGGGCCGGTCCTGCTGGTGCTCCCAACAAAGGAATCTTTGAGTTCACCTCAGTGGGTTGGTCGTATTTGGGGAGCTGGTCAACTTGGAGCTGTTACATAGGCAATGCCATACAGGTAGTCCTTGACTTACAATTGGTCATTTAGTGACCATTCGACGTCCCGGTCCTCCCACTTACAACCATTAGAGCATCCCCATTGTCATGTGATCCAAATTCAGGTGCTTGGCAACCCAAGTATTTACAACAGTTGCAGCATCCCACGGTCACCTGATCGCCCTCTGTGACCTACCCCCATTGCATCCAACAAAGTCAACAGGGAAGCTAGCTTCACTTAACAGCCATCTTACTAACTTAATGACCGCAGTGATCCGCTTAACGACTGTGGCAAGAACAGTTATAACATAGGGCGAAACCTGCCTTACTCAGCAACAGAAATGTTGGACTCCATTGTGGTGGTGAGGACTACCTGTATCTAACCCGGGAGCTACAGGACTTGCCGTGATTGAGTCCTCCTTCTCCTTCTTCAGAGATGCTTAGCAGTGTGGTCTCGAACTCCAAGGGAAGACTGAATTCCATACAGACGCTCTGGATGAAGGCTCTGAAGACCTCAGGATTGGCGTCCACGTCTCTTAAGACCATATCCAGGACCAGTAAATGCTTCTTCTTGAGGTCAGGCTCCGTGTCAACCAATCTCAGCTCGCCTTGAGACAGAAGCTTCTCAGCTTTGTTCAGCAACCACTCCGAACGGTCGCTCAGGAAGTCTACTAGCCGTGGCCAAATACTTCTGATGATACTTTGGCGTTGTGCACCATCCATCTGGAAGACACAGCAACAGGAGAAGATTACAGAAAGCCCCCCCCCCTCCCTCCCAGATCTTCACTTTAGTGCTGAAAAATACAGCTCTGGATTAACCTTTGTCAGTGTTTCCCAGGGGCGAAATGCACTGAAGTCTGCTACCAGTTTGCTTCATGCACGCATGCAGGACAAATACGGGCTTCATGCACAGGCGCACCGCAGGCGCTAAGAAGCCTTTTCTGAGTCTGCAAAGGTGAGGAGAACAGTGAGGGGGAGAACAGCTGTGCCGCATGATTCCGATTGGCTAGAAGGCAGGATTTCCTGCTTCCTAGCGAAGATAAATCATGCAGGGAGGCTGATTGTCGGAACTATCTTTTTACTTCTCTTAGCATTTTTTTCTTACTATCGGTTCAAGTGAATCGGTACTAAAAAAAATGCTTTAAAAAGTTTTTTTTAAAGTCGCAACAATCAGCTGTGCAACAATCAGCTTTGCCGTGTGATTTCCAGCAAATATAAATCACGTGCCACAGCGGATTGTCACACAGAGCCAAAGCAGAGAGAGAGTTAGAGAGTGAGAGAGAGAGAGATTGCCAAAAGTTCGAATCTCACCAGGCTCAAGAGGTTGACTCAGCCTTCCATCCTTCCAAGGTGGGTAAAATGAGGACCCAGATTGTTGGGGGCAAAGAGGCCGACTCTGTAAACTGTTTAGAGGCGGCTGCAAAGCGGTATATAAGTCTAAGTGCTATTGCTATTCCCCTTCCTTCCTTTTATCCATCCATCCATCCACAGTGGCTAGAAAGCAGTGTTGTAGGCTAACTCTGCCTACTACCAGGAGTTCGATCCTGACCGGCTCAAGGTTGACTCAGCCTTCCGTTCTTCCGAGGTGGGTAAAATGAGGACCCAGATAGTTGGGGGCAAATCGGCTGCCTCTGTAAACCACTTAGAGAGGGCTGTAAAAGCACTGTGAAGCGGTATATAAGTCTAAGGGCTATTGCTATCCATCTGATACTTTTCACAGACCCATCTCCCAGCCAGCTGTCCCTTCCTACCATCATTCTGCAAACTCTTCTGTCTTCAGCAGTGTTGTCACTGCACTCTCCAGAAATGTCAAGGGATGGGCTTCATCTTTTCTGTACATTGGGGGGGGGCTCCCAGCCCCCCCTTGGTTACTTCCAGAAGGTCATCTTGTTGAAGGCCATCTCCTGCAAGATCAAAGGAAGGACTTTTCAATTCCAGTGTTCCAGCAACTTGATCCTTTCAAATTGCAGCGCAAAACTGCCTACCCCGAGACTGATGCTCTCCAGAGGTTGAGGTGAGGCACCTCTGGGCTGGGGGGAATGTCAGCAGCTGCATTCCCACAGTCTCTGCAGAGCACCCATTTGGAGAGGCTGGCTTTGAACCAGGGCGACTGGCAACCAAGAGGAATTCAACATTTACGTGAGGTTAAAAATCACAGAGAAAAGGAAATTAAGGGAGCGAACAGGGTCATTTAAGGCAGCAAAATTCCCAGATCATGGAATGCAGAATATGGGAGGGATGAGAGCCTGAGGACCTGCCCTACAGGTAATCCTTGACTTACATGAATTCATTTAGTGACCATTCAAAGTTACAACGGAATTGTTTTAAAAAAAAATATTTTCAAGACTTACACACATTGACAAAAACATACCCAAAACTTACAGACAACATTAGAATTGCACGTTGCTTCTTACAGCAGATGTCTACCAGTGTATCTTTACAAATATTATTTCCCTCTCAATGCATTCTAATTTTACACTAATTTTACACTAATGTTTCTTACTCTTTTACTTAACAGTCTATATTTGGTCCTTCGTATCAGACAGTCGTTGTTATACTTCTTCTAATATACATATATCTTTTTCTACTTTTGTACATCCTACTTTTCCCACATTCCCTTCTATCGTACAAATTGACTTTCCCAAATTCTTATTTCCTATTTCTATCATCTAACCCAAGGGTGTCCAAACTTGAGAACTTTAAGACTTGTGGAGTTCAACTCCCAGAATTCCCCAGCCAGCTTGGCTGGGGAATTCTGGGAGTTGAAGTCCACAAGTCTTAAAGTTCCCAAGTTTGGAAACCCCTGATCTATTTCTTATACTATTTTTCCCAAACTAAATAGTCGCCTGTTTCCTCGTTTCCTTGAATTTCCTCAGTCAATTTATCCATCTCTTTACTTTACTTTACTTTATTTCGTATTTCTAGACCGCCCCCTCTCCCAAAAGTGAATCTCTGCACATTCTAAGATCTTCATTTACAACAGAATTTTTTAAAAAGTGACTCGTGATTGCTTTTCACACTTATGACCATTGCAATATCCCCAGGATGACGCGATCAAAAATCAGACACTTGACAACCGATTCATATTTATGACGGTCACACTTCTATGATCAAGTTTTGTGACTTTCTGACAAAGTCAATGGATTCACTTAATAACCATTTTACTAACTTAACTCCACCATGATTCACTTAACAATGGTGACAAGAAAGGTCTTAAAATGGGGCAAAATTCACTTAACAACGGTCTTACTTAGCAACGGAAATGTTGGACTCCATTTGTGGTTGTAAGCTAAGGAGCTACAGGACCTGGTGTGATTCAACCATCCTCGACCCAACTGTGTTTCTAGCTTAATGACTGCAGTGATTCACTTAACAACAGGGGCAAGTAAAAGGTAGTAAAGTGGGGCAAAACTCACTTAACAAATGTCTCACTTAACAACATAGTTTTTTCGGCTCGATTGCAGCCGTGAGTCGAGGACTACCTGTATTAGGGGCCATGAATTAGCAGAACTACTCCATCTTACCAATAAAGGAGGATATTTGTAGTTCAGGATTGAAAGGAGGCATCCTTGGTGCTCTCTGTGATTAGTTGTTTCCTTGCAGAGATTTCATAACCAAACTAGATAACATCTTGTTACTCTGTGTGCTTTTGCTGAAATTGGCAGTCAGCCCTATCCTCTTTAAGATGGGTTGTCAAAGGGGTCACAGTGCTGAGCACAAAAGATTCATATGTAGGAAGTGCAAGATATGGTTTGATGTTCAGTAATTTTGCAACTGTGTTTGTTACTGGAACAAGTAATGTGGCATTTAGCCTACGTTGCGGTTAAGAATGTTTTGATGTTAGAAACGTGCACCATTGGAGTTCCACAGATACATTTTTTTTGAACTCTAGGTATTTATATATTTTTTCTAATTTTAAAGCAGACAATATTTTAAAATATATATTTTTTAATTACAGAAATAGCTAGTCCTGCTATGTGCATTTTTGGAATTGATAATATGATGCATTGAGGGACAGTACGTTGTATTGTATATCAATGCTGCCATTATTTGATCATGATGCATATCTTTATATTTTATCTTTATATCTGTTTCTTTGGTTAAAGAGCCATAGGGGTGCAATGGTTAAAATGCAGACTACTTCTGCACTTCAAGGTTGATTCAGCCTTCCGTCCTTCCGAAGTGGGTAAAATGAGAACCCAGATTGTGGGGGGCAAATAAGCTGACTCTGCAAACCGCTTAAAGAGAGCTGTGAAGCAGTGTAAAGCACTATATAAGTCTGTGCTATTGCCCATCCTTCCTTCCTTCCTTCCTTCCTTCCTTCCTTCCTTCCTTCCTTCCTTCCTTCCTTCTTTCCCAGTGGTTAGAATGCAATATTTATTTTTACCCTCCTCTTATACATGTATTTATATAGTCATTTCTACGTTTTAATCTGTTGTATTTTAATACGGACTGTACACCGCCCCGAGTCCCTTTCGGGAGAGGGGGCGGTATATAAACGCTAATAATAAATAAATAAATAAATAAATAAATAAATAAATAAATAAATATTGCAGGCTGATTCTGCTCACTGCCAGTAGTTCAATCCTAACCAAAAATGTGGATCCTTGACCTAGAACAGGGGCCAGCAAACCGTGGCTCTGGAGCCACATGTGGGCTTTTTCATTCCTCTGCTGTGGCTCCCTGTTGCCAGTCGGCACCACAATTTTGAGAGGAGCTTCTGTTTGGGGGGAGGGGGAAGCAGGGTGCGCCAAAAGGAGACTCTATGGCAAGGGGCGGGTTTTCTGGTCAGCTCCACACCTGATAGGGCTTTCGGTTAGGACAGGTAGAGGAAAAAGGACGCCGCACTAGAAGGAGACTCTATGGTGGGGGAACTGGACTTCCGGTCAGCAGAGGAAAAAGGTCGTGGCGCTAGGAGGAGACTCTATGGTGGGGAAACCAGACTTCTGGTCGGCTCCAGAATTGAGCAGGGGGGCTTCCGGTTAGGACCTTTGTGGCTCTTTTGAGTATTTAAGTTTGCTGACCCCTGACTTAGAACGAAGGAGAAATTTCCTGACAGTGAGAAGAATTAATCCATCGAATAGATTGTCTCCAATCTGTGGGCAGGGGTGTGTTGCTACCAGCATTACTCTCGGTTCGATGCATGCAAAAATTTTGCGCACTGCATACGGGCGTGCGCATTTACAAATAAAAAGGTCTGCGCGTGCGCAAAACCTTAAAAAACGAAACAAAATTAAATCTTTTGCAATAAAAAAAAATTCTGTGCATGTGCAGAACTGAAAAACAAGATGGCACCACCGTAGGAGTAGCGGTTTGGGGGCGTGGCAGGCCTGGGTCGCTACTGGTTCCAGTGACCAGGCGGCAAAGTTGCTACCTATTCAGCCGGACCAGTCTAAACCAATAGGAACCCACCTCTGGTTGTGGGTCTCCATGACTGGAGGTTTTCAAGGAGAGATTGGAGAGCCATTTGTCCAGGATGGTATAAGGCCATGGACTCCAACCTCTCTGGCGAGGGGGACGAGAGAGGATAGTTCCTTGTGAGTGGTGGGCCAGTGTACACATGCGTGCAGCTCCATTTGCGTGAGCAGCAGGCACGCACATCTGCCGTTCGCACAAATGGAGCTACACTTGCTCAACGCTTCCGCAGCCCAGTTCTGAACAGGCCTGGGGGTTGGGGACCCTTTGGTACACATATAGATTGGGTGAAACCAGGCTTAATAGCAGTGACTGGGAGAGGGAGCTTGGAGTCTTAGTGGACAACCAGTTAAATATGGGCCAGCAGTGTGTGGCGGCAGCCAAAAAAGCCAATGAGATCCTAAGCTGCATTAACAGGGGGATTGAATCAAGATCAAGGGAGGTACTACAATATAATACAATACAATACAATAGTAGAGTTGGAAGGGACCTTGGAGGTCTTCTAGTCCAACCCCCTGCCTAGGCAGGAAACCTTACACCACTTCAGACAAATGGCTATCCAACATCTTCTTAAAGACTTCCAGTGTTGGGGCATTCACAACTTCTGGAGGCAACTTCTGTTCCACTGATTAATTGTTCTAACTGTCAGAAAATTTCTCCTCAGTTCTAAGTTGCTTCTCTCCTTGATTAGTTTCCACCCATTGCTTCTTGTTCTACCCTCAGGTGCCTTGGAGAATAGTTTGACTCCCTCTTCTTTGGGGCAACCCCTGAGATATTGGAACACTGCTATCATGTCTCCCCTAGTCCTTCTTTCTCTTAAGCTAGACATACCCAGTTCCTGCAACTGTTCTTCATATGTTTTAGTCTCCAGTCCCCTAATCACCTTTGTTGCTCTTCTCTGCACTCTTTCTAGAGTCTCCACATCTTTTCTGCATCGTGGCGACCAAAACTGAATGCAGGATTCCAAGTGTGGCCTTACCAAGGCCTTATAAAGTGGTATTAACACTTCCCGTGATCTTGATTCTATCCCTCTATTTATGCAGCCTAGAACTGTGTTGGCTTTTTTGGCAGCTGCTGCACACGGCTGGCTCATACTAATACCACTCTATAAAGCCTTAGTAAGACCACACTTAGAATACTGCATCCGGTTTTGGTCAGCACACTATAAAAAAGTGCAGAGTCTAGAAAAAGTTCAGAGAGCAACCAAGAGGATTAGGGGACTGGAGGCTCAAACATATGATTGCAGGAACTGGGCCTAGCTAGTCTAGTGAAGAGAAGGACCAGGGGAGACAGGATAGCAGTCTTCCAATATTTGAGGGACTGCTACAGAGAAGATGGAGTCAAGCTACTTTCCAAAGCATCCGAAGGTCAGACAAGGAATGATGGATGGAAACTGAACAAGAAGATTCATCCTGGAAATAAGGAGAAATTTACTGACAGTGAAAAAAATCAACCAATGGAACAGAAGTTTCCTTCGGAAGTTGTGGGAGCTTCATCACTGGAGGTTTTCAAGAAGAGACTGGGCTGCCATCTGTCAGAAATGGTGTAGGCCAGGGTCTCCTGCTTGGATTAGATGACCTCCAAGGTCCCTTCCAACTCTGTTAATGTGTTAAATCTGGCATAAGGACTGCTGCCTTGGGCAGAGAGTTGGACTAGAAGATCTCCAAGGTGCCTCTTTGATTCTAAGAGTTAATCCCAACCAGAGAATATGAATTTGCACTGCACATATCCAGTGCAGATGCATAGATTTCAAACAGCAAAGATGTCTGGAAGACATTAGAGACTCTAATGTATTCTGGATCTCCCCTTTTTTTTAATTGTTGTGACTGTAATATTTGAGAGCAAAGGTCTCAAAATGAAAGCTCCCGGTTTGGAATTCCCCAGCCTCAAGGCCGGGAGGGAAATGGAAATCTCGCCCAAACTTTGCTTTTTAGACACATGTTATTGAGTGGTGTCACCAAGCTTTGTAATTTTAGGTATTTTCCACACAACAGCTAGTTTCTATTTGCTAGTGCAAGATCCATTATAAAAATTATTGAACAAAAGAAAGAAAGAAAGATAAAAACCAACCTCTGGGCTGTGCAAGCTTTGCTTTGTTAATTCATGCATGCAAGGGAGAGAGGGTCTTCAGCCCCAAAACCTCTAGGGGGTGATTTTGAGCCACTTGCTCTCTTTCCACCAGGGGTGGGTTCTAGCCAGCGCAGTTCAATAGAAATATTGCAGAATTCTGCGCAGCCGCAGAATTCCAAAACAAGATGGCGGCAGCGACTGCGGTGGCCGTGGAACTGGTTAAGAGGCGTGGCCAGCCTGGGTCGCTGCCGGTTCTGAGACCCAAACTGGCATACCACCCCCGGGCCGAACCGGTAGGAACCCACCTCTGCTTTCCACCCACTCCTACCTCACAGGGTTGTCGTTATGGTATGGAAAATGGGGAGGAGGGAACACTTGAAACTGCCTCCTTCAGGGGTGGGCTTCAAAATTTTTAGCAAGGGGCCGTGGTGGGTCTGGCCTAGCCAATGTCCTGCACCACAGTGATGCGGGGGGGGGGTGTTTTCTGCCTCCCCTGACTCTAGAGGTTTTCTCGAGCCTCCGGGAGGGTGAAAACGTCCTCCCTAAGGCCGTTTTGGAACTTCCGGTCAACCGAGCCTCTGTGCGGGACCTGCACTTACCTGCATTCAAAACGGGCTGTGTGGGGACTCCTGGGAAGGGAGGGGAGGGGCAAGGCGGGCGGGGCCAGCCAGGAGTGGGATTTGGGGGTTCTCCGAACTGCACAGAATCTTAGCTAGAGGTTCTCCCGAACCCCTGCAAACCTCCAGCTGCCCATCCCTGATTCTTCCAGGAACAAAATCTGAAATATCCTGAAACAAGCCAGTGGAAAACATTCTCTCCATCCCATTTCATACCCTTTTCATAGCTTCTGTAGCCACCCCTGGCCTCCATTTAATTTCCATTCAATTTCCTCAGCTATTCTACTTACGTCAACTTGCAGGGGGGCATTGTTTAATTTAAGAAATGTAAGAATGATAGGGTCGTTTCTTCAGAGTTCAGTTACAGTGTTGAATACATTGTCAAAAACCCTTCCTCCCAAATGGGTTGGTTCAATAATTGTTTGGTTGTGGATCGATTTCTATCCTGCCTTTATTGTTTTGACAAATAACCCAAGGTGGCAAATATATCCAACACACCTTCCTACTCCTATTTTGTTTCCAAAACAACAGGTTTGTTTGTTTGTTTGTTTATTGGATTTATATGCCCTCCTTCTCCCAAAGGACTCAGGGAGGCATACAACATTAAAAAAAAAACACCACATATTACAAAAGTTAAAAAGGAAATTAAATAAAGTATCCAAAAACAAACCCAATTAATATTAACAATAAAAATTTAAAAATTAGATTAAAATTAACAATTAAATTAATCATTTATTTTATTCTGTTCAGGCCAGGCCGGCTTGCTGGAAAAGCCAACTTTTTAGGGCGCATCGGAAGGACCGGAGGTCAGGGATTATGCGAAGCTGCAGGGGCAGCTCATTCCAGGCGCTCCCACAGAGAAGGCTCTCCCCCTGGGGGTCACCAGCCGACACTGTCTGGGCGACAGCACCCTGAGGAGGCCAACTCTGTGGGAACGTACTGGACGGTGGGAGGCTACTGGTGGCAGTAGGTGGTCTCGCAGGTACCCTGGGCCTAAGCCATGGAGCGCTTTAAAGGTCATAATTAATACCTTGAATCGCACCCGTTAATAACAGTGGGTAGGGCTGGGCTAAAGTTACCCATCTGGCTTTAACCCAAATGTTTTAAAAGCATTTTCGGAAGGGAGGGGAAGAGAAGGGAAAAATCTGCACCAAAGACAAATTCCTTGTGTGTCCAACCACACCGGCCAGTAGAGAATTCTATTCTATTCTATTCCATTCCCTTCTCTATAATCAATAATCTATTCCATTCCATTCTATCTTCTCTTCCCCTCCTTTCTTCTATTCCTCTATTCTATTCTATTCTATTCTTTTTTTAAATTATTTTTATTTTTATTTACAAACATACAAAAACACACACAAAAAACTTAGATGAACACTACATTTACACAATACAGTACGAACAGAAACTTCCTGTTCTTTCTAATAACAATTTCAGATCGATACAATTCTCCTTATGTTATTTCCCCTTCTAGTATATTTCATTTTAACCCTCTTATTTTACTCATCTATCTGCAACATTGGCTGATTATCTCTAGTAAATTTAAACTCTCTTGAGTGTGTGTGTGTGTGTGTGTGTGTGTGTGTGTGTGTGTGTGTATGTATGTATGTATGTATGTATGTTAATTCTCCTTAACTACTATCTTTGGGTTTTATTGACTTCCTTCATTGATCCTTGTTTCTTTCCTCCATCCACCTATACCATTTATCCCATATCTGATAATATTCAGTTCTATTTTCCTCCCCCCCCCCAACCCCCATCTCCTTCCTGGTCTTCCCCCACAGTTTCTACCCTGACTTTCTTGGGATAATCTGATACCTGAAGAAGCCAAGGAGGACATGGCGAATTTAAAACAAGGACTCGTGGGGAAAAAGTTACACTATTTAACTTTCTTGACATCTGCGACAAAAGTTACAGCAAAAAGCAACACGTATAAAAATTACCCTACCTTTTCCAGCACCAGAAGACCAGATTTTCAATTGCATTCTTTTTCTAAGAAAAGTGCCAGTGGATCGTATAGAATCATCCACAACAACACTTTTTCAAACTTCACTGGAGAAATTATGATAAATTACATGATCTTCAGACACCGGTAATTTCTAGATTTGAAGGGACTAGGTTAAAGTTGGTGGATAGAATCAGGAAATAAATGCCATAACATAATTTTAGGCTCTCGAATTTGTCAACCGACAAACAATTTACAAGGTTACACAATACACGAGAGTTTAACTGACTGCAGTTGTAAAAACAGTCCAAATTTTTTTTTAATGTAAAAAAAACCAACACTACCCGAAAAACAGAACAATATTTGAATTTTAAGGCTGTGTCTGCCCAACGGGAGGACACTTTCTATTTAGCCAGACACCCATTAATACTTTCCTTCATACTTTCACTTTTTTTCTCCTTTCTTCTGCCTTGCAAGTCATTTGTTGTCAAACAATTGTATACCGCTTGCTGACCCCGTAACCGTCCTCTTCCTCCTACCTGGATCTGGCCCACAAGTAAGTCAGCCAGAGTAGTAAGCAAGCTGGCTGGGGCATTCGCAGGGAGAGATTTCGAAAGAGTCAAGATGGCCCCGACCTACAACTGCGGGATTAAAGTCTTGCTTTTGGGGGTGGGGGTGGCGTGGCATGCAAAGAAGGGCAGAGCTTTGATGCCACTTTCCCGCCTGACCCCAAGGTCTAATTTGCAGCAAACCACACCAGGTTCAGGACTCGAAAGAATAGAATAGAATAGAATAGAATAGAATAGAATAGAATAGAATAGAATAACAGAATTGGAAGAGATTCTTGGAGGTCTTCTAGTCCAACCCCCTGCTTAGGCAGGAAAGCCTACACCACAAATGGTTATTTATAATAACTGAAATACTGGATATTCCAAATTACAATGACGAAAGGTAGCTTTTCCAACAGGTGTCCCCTAGATCACCTCTTTGCAAGTGCAGCTTCTTTAAGGCCTCTCTCTCTCTCTCTCTCTCTCCCCCCCCTCTCTCTCTCTCTCTCACACACAACAACAATCACATCAGACGGACAGACAGACAAACTGATTATTTTATGAATCTCTGCCGGCTAAGATAGCTCAGGAGCCTGCCAAGCCAAGGATCCGGCAGCGCTCAGGCAAGAGCGCCCTCTGGCGGCCGCCGAGCCTCCCCCAGTGCAGCGCGCCCTGCCAGCCGAGAGCGCACAAGCGCCGCCGAGCAGCCCACTCGCGCGAAAGGGACCCCGCGGGCGCTCTCCCCCGCCACCCCCCACCCAAGCTACCTTCGGCGCGGCTGCAGCCCCAGCTCGGCTCCCCTCCGGCCGCCGCGAGCCGCTCGGCCCTCCGCAGCGGCGGGAAATGTGCAGCCGGAGCCAGAGCCCCGGTGCGAAAGTGAAAGTTATCGTTAGCATCGCCGCTGGGCTTAAGGAAAGCGGTGGGAGCCTTTCTGGGAAACCATGTGCTTTCCTCCGAATCAGCCCGAATCAGCCAGGGCGTAGCGAGCAGGGCCACCCAGCAAGAGAAGGACGCTCGCGCAGAGGAATCTGGAGGGGAGAGAAGGAGATAAAGAGAGAGTGATTGATAGAGAGAGATGAGATATAGAGATAGAGATGATAGAGGTGGTGATGGATGCATATATGGATAAAAGATAGGTAGGTAGGTAGATGATTGATTGATTGATGGTAGGTAGGTAGGTAGGTAGGTAGGTAGGTAGGTAGGTAGGTAGGTAGGTAGATGATAGATAGATAGATAGATGATAGATAGATGATAGATAGATAGATAGATAGATAGATAGATAGATAGATAGATAGATAGATAGATAGATAGATAGATGATAGATAGATAGATGATAGATAGATAGATAGATAGATAGATAGATAGATAGATAGATGATAGATAGATAGATAGATAGATGATAGATAGATGATTGATAGATAGATAGATAGATAGATAGATAGATAGATAGATAGATAGATGATAGATAGATAGATGATAGATAGATAGATAGATAGATAGATGATAGATAGATGATAGATAGATAGATGTTTGATGGTAGTTGGGTAGGTACTAGGTAGGCAGGTAGGTAGATAGGTAGATAGATAGAATAGAGGGGGGCAAGCAGACAGATACAGACTGATAGGCAGACAGGCTGACAGATGATAGATATATGATTGATAGATAATAGATGGTAGGTAGGTAGGTAGGTAGGTAGGTAGGTAGGTAGAGATAGATAGATAGTTGGTAGGTAGGTAGGTAGGTAGGTAGATAATAGGTAGGTAGGTAGGTAGATGATTGATGGATGATAGATGATAGGTAGGTAGGTACAGATAATGGATGGATGGATAGATGATAGATAATGGATGGATAGATGATAGACAGACAGATAGATGGATAATGGATGGATCAATCAATCGATAGATGAGAGAGAGAGATTATTTCTTTAATTTACTTTAAATTAAGTTTGTTTAATTCACATTTATAAAATTAAACATAAAAGATTATTTATAAAAAAAATAAAGGCAGAGTAAAAAGAATCTTTTTTAAAAAAATTGAGCTAATGAGACATCTGTGGAGTTCTGACGGAAGTACGGTGAACTAAAGACGAGTTTGCAAAAAACAAAACTGGTTTTTCTCTTACCACTTTTATCATCTCCATTTTTCCCCCATGTGTGATTTCCCTCCTACAGAGTTGTATTTCTAGCTATCTGTTCATGTTTCTTGGACTCAAAATGGCAATATTTACTCTAACTCACAGCTGAATCACACACCATGCAAACCTTTTTGGAGTACACACCCTCGTGCTTTCTGGTTTCGTTTTGAGATGTCAACTGTCAGCAAGAAAAACCATTCCTTGCAAGAAATTCATAATTGTGCATTTTAGCTGGCTGTGTATCCACTCCCCTGCAAATTAGAAATGCATTTATTTATTTCAAATACTTAGGTACCACCCATCTTGTACCGAGCTCTGTGGATTGTGAGGAATAAAGAAAAACACGGAGGGATGAGCAATTTTACAGAATAGAGTTGGAAAGGAACTTGGAGGTCTGCTAGCCCAACCCTCTGCTCAAGACAGAAGACCTTATACCAGCGGTGAAATTCAAAATATTTTATTACCGGTTTTGGTGCTTGGTGGGCATGGCAGGGCAGGGGAAAGATATTGCAAAATCCCCATTCCCACCCCACTCTGGGGTCAGCCAGAGGTGGCATTTGCTGGTTCTCCGAACTATTCAAAATTTTTGCTACCAGTTCTTCAGAACCTGTCAGAACCTGATGGCTTTCACCCCTGCCTTATACCATCCAGATTCAAGGGTTGTCCAGTCTGTTTTTGAAAAACCTCCAATGATGAAGCACTCACAATTTCTGAAGGCAAGTCCTTCCACTGATTAATTTTCTTTTTAATTATAGGTTGGATTTCTCTTTGATAAGTTTCCATTCCTTGTTTTTTGTCTTGCCCTCGGGCACTCTAGAAAACAAAGCAACTTCCTCTTCCCTTTGGCAGTCCCTCAAATATTGGAAGACTGCTATCATATCTCTATGAAAGAGTGCAGAGAAGAGCAAGCAAGATGATTAGGGGACTGAAGGCTAAAAGGTATGATTAATGATTGCACCACATAGATGGTGTTACCTGGTTGGGTAATGAGACACCTGTAACACAAACACAACAAGGACTTGACAGTTCAATTTCAAGCCATAAATATTCTTTTCAATTAATCTCACGAGCGATTTTCCAATACACAAGGCAATATATGAGAATTGAACTCTTTTAAAAAGCTTTAAAAAAAAACATCGACCAATTTCAAGAGTAGAGAAACTGAGCAGACAGTTGGGTGGAGTTTTTTTTTCACAGAAGTCCAGTGTAATCCACACCTCACACCCCGGGGGTTCTTGCATATATTTGACTATGAAGTGGTCAAGGTACACGTATAAATAGAGGTCAATATGCATTGTGATGAAAATTTTGCTCCTTATATATAAATGAGTTTGCATGATGACATCACAAAGCCTGTTTCATGATTTTGATGTCATCATGGTTAGGAATGGACGCCTGTGAACCGAGAAGATGGAATAGCAAGGTTGGAAGGGACCTTGGAGGTCTTCTAGTCCAATCCCCTGCTCAAGAAGGAGACCCTGGCCTATAACATTTTGGACAAATGGCTGTCCAGTTATCTCTTGAAAACCATCAATGATGGATCACCCACAATTTCTGGAAGTAAGGTGTTCCCCCAATTAATTGTTCTCACTAATAGGAAATTACTTAATTTTAGGTTGCTTCTCTCCAAGATTGCTTCTTGTTGTGCCTTCAAATGCTTTAGAAAATAGATTGACTCCCTCTTCTTTGTGGTAGCCCCTCAAATATTAGAAGACTGCTATTATGTCACCGCTAGTCCTTCTTTTCATTAAACTAGACATACCCAGTTCTTGGAACTAGATTCTCCCCTCTCTATTTTTAAACATTTCAAACCCAGACTGTGGCTTTGCGGAAGCTGAACTACAAATGGGGACAAATGAAAATTGTTGTCTTGGGAGAAGAGGAGGCAAAATAAATTGTTTTGATGTCTCGGCCTGCCACCTTGTGGCTGGCAAATAGAGAAGTATTCAGACCCGTAAATGGATGTAAAAATATTTTCAGCAGCTGCAAACCCAAAATAGATGCAATATCGTCAACAAACGGACTGCATGTTTTTAGAACAGCTGCTTTCTTATACTTCTGCAGAGGGGGGGGGGAGAAAGAGGAAGAAGGAAAGGAAAATGTTAACTTATGAGTCAGGACATGCCAGTTGTCAAAACGCTAGTTGGGAATTCTAAATTTAAGTATTAAGTCTTGGGTTAGCCAAGAATATGTTGATATTGCCACTAACGTAGCCTAGCTTGGGGATAATAGCAATGGGGTTTAGGCTTATATGCAGCTTCACCATGCCTTTACAGCCCTCTAAGCAGTTTACAGAATCAGCCTATTTGCCCCCAACAATTTGGGACCTCATTTTACCCACTTCGGAAGGATGGAAGGCTGAGTCAACCTTGAGCCAGGTGAGTTTTGAATTGCTGGCTGTGGGCAGAGTTAGCCTGCAATGCTGCATTCTAATAGGAAGGAAGGAAGGAAGGAAGGAAGGAAGGAAGGAAGGAAGGAAGGAAGGAAGGAAGGAAGGAAGGAAGGAAGGAAGGAAGGAAGGGCAATAGCACTTATATACCACTTCACCGTGCTTTCCCGCCCTCTCTAAGCAGTTTACAGAGTCAGCCTCTTGCCCCAAACAATCTGGGTCCTCATTTTACCCCTCGGAAGGATGGAAGGCTGAGTCAACCTTGAGCCAGTGAGTTTTGAATTGCTGGCTGTGGGCAGAGTTAGCCTGCAATGTTGCATTCTAATAGATGGTAGATGATAGATAGATAGATAGATAGATAGATAGATAGATAGATAGATAGATAGATAGATAGGAAGGAAGGAAGGAAGGAAGGAAGGAAGGAAGGAAGGAAGGAAGGAAGGAAGGAAGGGCAATAGCACTTATATACCACTTCACCGTGCTTTCCCGCCCTCTCTAAGCAGTTTACAGAGTCAGCCTCTTGCCCCAAACAATCTGGATCCTCATTTTATCCACCTCGGAAGGATGGAAGGCTGAGTCAACCTTGAGCCAGTGAGTTTTGAATTGCTGGCTGTGGGCAGAGTTAGCCTGCAATGCGGCATTCTAATAGGAAGGAAGGAAGGAAGGAAGGAAGGAAGGAAGGAAGGAAGGAGGAAGGAAGGAAGGAAGGAAAGGCAATAGCACTTAAATTTATATACAGCTTTACAGCCCTCTCTAAGCAGTTTACAGAGTCAGCCTATCTGCCCCAACAATTTGGGTCCCCATTTTACCCACTTTGGAAGGATGGAAGGCTGAGTCAACCGGAAGGAAGGAAGGTAAGAAGGAAGGGCAATAGCAATAGACTTCTTATATATACAGCTTCACAGTGTTTTTAAAGCCCTCTCTCAGCAGTTTACAGAGTCAGCCTATTTGCCCCCAACAATCTGGGTTCTCATTTTACCCACCTCAGAAGGACAGAAGGCTGAGTCAATCTCTTGAGCCAGGTGAGTTTTGAATTGCTGGCTGTGGGCAGAGTTAGCCTGCAATGCTGCATTCTAATAGGAAGGAAGGAAGGAAGGAAGGAAGGAAGGAAGGAAGGAAGGAAGGAAGGAAGGAAGGAAGGGCAATAGCACTTAAATTTATATACAGCTTCACAGCCCTCTCTAAACGGTTTACAGAATCAGCCTATTTGCCCCCAACAATCTGGCTCCTCATTTGACCCACCTCGGAAGGACGGAAGGCTGAGTCCACCTTGAGCCAGGTGAGATTCGATCTGCCAAACTGCAGCTAGCAGTCAGCTGAAGTAGCCTGCAGTACTGCACTCTAACCACTGGGCCACCGTGGCTTTATAACAGCATTTATAGAAATAAAATAAAAAATTGCCATTCAAAGGGACAGATGATGCCACAAGCTGTACGCTGTGACCTCATCACACAAAAGATGCCCTTCCTGACAATGGTGTAATTTGCACTTGAATCTTGTGTTTTTGCTAAAAATGGGGGGTTAAAAGAAGAGGCTTTAGAGTTGGCTTCTTCAAACATGGCCACTTGTGGACTTCAACTCTCAGAATTTCCCAGCCAGCATGGACCAATCTGCTCCTTATACTAAAGACAAGAAAAAATTTGCTGGGTCAATTTTGTCTCTTTTTAAAAATCAAATTGGCATTCTACTTCAATGTCATGGCTGACTGGGGAATTCTGGGAATTGAAGTCCACAAGTCTTCAAGTGGCCACATTTGGAGACACCCCCCCCTCTAGGGAGTTCTTAGAAACTAGCCCAACCAGGCAAGATAAATAATTCTGCTGCCTTCTGACGTTTTATAGCTCACTTAAAAAAAAAAAACCCAACCAACTCGGATCAAACTAACAATGTGCCAGCGTTCCAAATATCAGGCAGAATTAAATCAGAGTCCAAGGCAGAGCTATCCTTAAAGTTCCAATTTAATAAGACAAACATGTTGGCAACAAACTGTGGAATCCCAAATCTGAAAACTTCCTGGGATTCCACCCAGTTGAAAGTTCATGATCTTATATCCCCACACCCACAAATCCATCACATGGTCCAATCTTCTTCGCCCACGCTGGCATCTCCACCCAGCTGGTTCCGGTCAGGTGCAGAGGTGCAGAGACAAAAGATGACCTTGGGCTTCCAGAAAGGAATGACAACAACACATTCCACAATTCTACTCCTTACTATTACACCCCTCCCAATTACTAATCTAATGAAACAGCATAGTGAAATAATAGAGAGTGTGGCAGGCCAAAGATCCTTAAAAGGAATATAACTGCAGGCCTGAACTTTTTAAACTTTTAACGTTGCTCTCCTTTTTACTCTCTATTTTTATTCTTTTTTTAAAAAAAAACACTCTTCTATTTTTAATCAATTTCTAACTTTAACTTTTAAATTTGTTCTCCTGTTACTCTCTATTTTGATTCCTCTTAAAAACATTCTTCTATTTTAATCAATTTTTAACTTTCAACTTTTAAATTTAAATTTTTTTAACTTTACTACCTAAGAGGCTCATCTTTTACTCCAGCTTTTACTCCGGTTTTTACTCCAGGTAGTAAAGCCCTTAGTGAATGAGAGGAAAGTTTTCTCTACTAAGCAACAAACTTGCTATCCATGGCTGCGACAACACCCAGACAACCCAAGATAAATGACTTTTTTCAGATAATGGACACTGCAAACTCTCTACTGCAAAGTGATAAAACAGACCAAGACAGGTCTCCTACTTGGAACCACGGGATGGCCTCTCCCAGGGGAAAGGAAACAAAGACGGCACAGCGCTCACCAAGCAGTAAGGAAGGTGGGGCTGGATTGCAGGGGCAGCAGAGAATTGATGGGTAATGTCGGCTTGTTTCTCCAACTGTGGGTTGTGCATCCTCCCCCCTTCCCCAGTCGGAGAGCTGCGGGGCTTCGGCACTGTTTGGGAAAGCACAGCCTGAGGGGAGTCAGTTGGGAGGTCTGTTTGGAGGCTCACAGATCCCTCTGCATACTCGGAAGACAAATGACTCAGCAACTTTAAGTGAGCCAGCTCCATGCCGGGATAAGGGATTAGAAATCCCAACTTTAACACCACCGTTTTCTGGTGGCCCTGCCCCAATGGAGGCCCTGAAAATGACTGGAGAGGGAACTGGGCAGCAGACAAGGAAAAGGAGCAGATCTCCCGTTGACTTGGCTTTTCAACCTCTCTTGAAGCAATCTAAGATCGAGGACTTTGTTTTGACTCAGCCTTCTGGTCGGGGAGCTTCTGAAGGTGCCACCCCCCCCCCCCGAGCTGAGAATGAAGACTTACCTGAAACTGCGGCCCCTAACCACCCCTTGCATGAGCCTACGCTTGTAGAGCTTCTGGCTCAGCAATGTTTTCTGGTTGCAGAAACTACAGCGAGCATTCAGCTCCAGCTTGATAGAATAGTAAGTACTTTAAACTACTTAGTCTCCTGGGTGTTCAACCAGTGGGTGTTCTGGGAAGATCGCTCGGCAGTCGGTGGTGGCGACAAGGTGCTCCCTACCAAATCCCAGGGAAAGCTTCAAGGAAAGCACTGGCCAAAAAAATCTTGGTCAACAAAATTCTATTAACAGTCTGAATTCCACATCCTATGACCCGAATAGCCGCCTGGTCTTACAGCCAAAACAGGTGGCCCTCATCACTAACCCCATTAATGGCAAATTACCTTACTGGAGGTCAACACAGCTGGCGAGGGGTCACCTATTTAAGTTACTGGGGCTCAAAGCTGATGATCTGAAGAAGGTCGAACCCTTACCCTCCCCTCAATACTGCTCCAGAGTGCTGCTTAGTTTCGACAATCCCAACATCCCAAAACTACTGTTCAGAAGAGGATCCTGGTGAAGATCCTTTGGCATCCTGCCAAGAAGAGTCTTCAAAGACATATCGACTAAGCCACTTTTGAGTAACCGACAACTTGTGAGTGGCAGGAGACTTATTGCCCCCAAAAGATCCTCAGTGGCATATATTAATGAGCCAACTTCGAATGCTATCCCAGACAATGCACCATATATTAGATATATACCTACTTCTGCACAACCCTCAGCTGGCGTCCTCTCAGACGGTAGGCTAACTGCTCCTCCTACAACTGGCCAAATCAGCCCCCCCGCAGCATGAAACATCTTACCAGGAAGCTTCCCTCGATTTGATCAGCTGAGAAGAGGTGGCCCCAAAAGAAGCAACATCAGCTCAGGGCTCCCTTGGTTGATGGGTCCCAGGTCAATGTCTCTGGGATTCCACCTATCTATGGGACTGATCTGTGTCAAGATGGCTTTTGGAACCAGGAGGAGACGCAGCTCTTTGGCTCCTTTAGAGCGCTTCCTCAATTGGAAAGAGGCCAAATTATAAAGCGTCTGGATGCAGTTAAGTCCAAGCTTCTGAGTCTATCAATCTCTGACAAGGATTCCTTTGGACCTCAGGGGTTTTATACTGATTTACCAGCAGACACTCCATTGGCATTTTCTCCAAAAATTTTAACTCATAAACCTGGAGACGCAGGGCTAACTCAAACCCTGCTTGATGACACTGCCGAATACCTTCCAACTAAGCAACCAGTCAATGCCACAAGTACGAACTGGAGTGCGCTTAGAGTCTTACAGCCCCACGAGCAAGGCTCACCTCCCCACTCTTTTCCCCTGCCTCTGCCTCCCAAGAGGATGACCTTGCCATCTAATAATGGATGTATTTTTTTTGGATCCGAAGGGTGCTCTGGAAAAAATTAACACAGAATGACTAGTAAACCCGTTTACCCTCCCGCCCTGCACACTCAAGTGCCTTTCGTGGAACATTGCAGGCTGGGGGCGAAGATGCGGCACTGCAGAATTTGCCAACTATATCCACTCATTCGATGTGATCCTGCTTCAGGAGACCTGGGCTTGTGATAAGATATCCTTTTCAGGGTTTACGGCCATCTCATTGGCCGCTATTAGACAATCTACGGCAGGGAGGCCTAAAGGTGGTCTAGCTTGTTTGGTCTCTACTTCTTTGAAAGTGGAGACAGTGGAACTACCCTCCTGTGGCTCTTTAGCTATGGCGCTTTTAATTAAGAAAGGACGTAGCAAACTGTTAGTGTTCAATGTTTATCTTCCCCCGGCGAGGAAGCAAGCCGATATCAAGGCTCAATGGGGCACGCTGGAGAACTATATTACCTGTATGGAAACTAAATTCCCAGCAATGTACATCCTAATAGGGGGTGACTTTAACGCCCGTCTGGGAGCTCAAGTCCCTCCAGCGATAGAGGCACTCTACCCCCAAGAAACCCTCCAGGCCATAGGCCATCTGACTTCAGCCAGACATTCTAAGGACGAATTAACAAATTTTGCTGGCATCCAGTTAGCCCTTCTAGCAGCCCAACACAACAAGATAATTCTTAATGGGAGTACCCTAGGTGATCTGGCTGGCGAATTTACTTTTAGTTCCTTACGTGGGAGTAGTGTTATTGATTTTGTACTGGTATCTCGACCCTTAAGAGAGGCAGTCCGTGCTTTTTATGTGGATTGCCTTACGCAGAGCGACCACTACCCCCTGGTTACAATCATTGAGCTTTTTTCAAATATACATCTCCCTAGGGGCCCTCAGATATTAGACCCCTATGTGGCCTCATACACAAGGAGGATCAAATGGTCTCCCAATATTGAAAAAAAGTTTCACTCCTTTTTATCATCTCCGGAGTGTCTCAACTTGTACAATCAGGTAGTAGCAAGCAGTGGCTCGGAGATAGTCTTGGCTTTTGAATCACTAATTAACAGTGTCCAAAGGGAGCTTGGAGCCGTCTGTGGGCCGAGTGGTCCATATCAATCACGAAGTAATACTTGGTTTGACAAAGATTGCTTGATGCTTAGGAACCAGATTAAACGGGTTTACCTGCTCTACCGCAACCGAGGGGACCAACGCCTACCAGAGGACTACTACTGCCTGAAGCGGGAGTACAAAGGATTAATTGCTAAGAAAAAAAAAGCTAAAGAGAGAGAGAGAAGTGGGATTTACTTCTCCTCTCTATCCAGCAGAAGGACACCCGATTATTTTGGCAAATTGCTGCCAGCTCTTTGCCGGGCCATCGGGAACTCCCTCTATGCTGCATCTCTAACAGAGACTGGGAAAACCATTTCTTGGCAATTTACCAGGCGTCAGCAAGTTCAACCGTGCCCGACCCACAGCTGTCTCCTGTAGCCCCTGACTGGCAACCTGTGACCCATGCTGAGATCACCGAGTTTATCCCCGAACTTAAGCCAGGCAAAGCTCCTGGCCCTGATGCTATTCCCCCTGATCTGCTAAAGTCCAACCCTGAATGGTGGATTCCTCTTTTGGCAAGACTCTTTACATATATTAATTCCTCTGGCAGAGTACCTTCCTCCTGGAGCTTAGCAATTATTGTGCCAGCTTTTAAACGAGGAAATAGAAACAACCCAGCTGACTATCGCCCCATAAGCCTGCTCTCCATTATTGGGAAATTGTATGCCAAATACCTCCATCGCAGACTCCTCACTTGGGTTGAGGAATCCAATATCATTGGTGCTGAACAAATTGGGTTTAAAGCGGGCTGTGCCACACTAGATCACTGCTTTGCCCTAGCGCACCTGGTCGACAAATATACTACTATACCAGGTGGTATAGTCAGCATTTGACTCAGTCCCTAGGGGTTTGTTGTGGTCAAAACTGCTCAAAAGTTCTATCGACAGACGTTTGCTCTTCTTAATTAGGTCCTTGTACAATCAGACCTCCAGCCAGGTCAGGTGTGGTCTGCAGGGAGAACTTTCTAATCCTATCCCGATTAAGAATGGAGTAAGGCAGGGATGTGTTCTGGCTCCTCTTCTGTTTAATATATTTTTATCTGACCTGGCTGGTTACATCGGACATATTGAGTCCCACGCCCCGAAGCTGACAACTACAAAGATCCCGCTTCTTCTTTACGCTGACGATGCGGTTCTCCTTTCATTGTCAAGGCCAGGACTGAAAAGATTATTTTCTGCATTTGGGTCTTACTGTGCTGAAAACCATCTGGCTATTAACTATGATAAATCAAAAGTACTAGTGTTTACTAGAGCCCGGAAATTGTATAACTGGGATATCAGTGGCAATGCTGTTAAGCAGGTTTTCCATTTTAAGTATCTAGGTATTCAATTTCAGAACACCGGTGCCTGGACTAGACATCGAACCCAGGTGCTGAACTCGGCCTCCTGTAGTCACCAGCAGATTTTAAGATTCTTTTATACCCAGGGTGGCCAGTTCATTCCTTCTGCCCTACGTATTTACAAAGCCAAAACGCTGGCCCAAACTCTTTACGGCATTCCCATATGGATAAGGATTGCATTGAAAGAACCCAGGCTGCTTTCCCTAGAAAACTTCTGGGTCTTCCCACTTGTGTTGGTTTGGCCCCGATATACCTGGAACTGGGCATTCGATCGGTGGAATGTATGGCCTGGATAAACACCTTTAAATGGTTGTTTCGGGTGCTCTTTCTGGCAGTTCCTGACAGCTACCTCTCCCTGGTGTTCACGGACTCCCATATTTCTCGCTGGGAGAAAGAGCTGCTGAAGAAACTTCATCTGCTAGGTTTCAGAGGATGCCTTGGGAAACTACGACCTCAAGGATGCCCAATTTAGGATAGCCCAACGGCTCGTGGACATTGATTTACAATATCTACAAGCCAGAGCCAATAAAACTTGCTCCCCCCTGACTCTCAACCAAGTTAATAACTATGGATTGAGGATGGCTTCCTATTTTATACCCTAACCATTCCCAAGTACAGAAGAGCTTTTTCCCTAGCTCGCTTCAATGTCTTGCCCTCAGCACTTCTGGATGGTTGTTACAAGAGGCTCCCGATTAATAAGCGGCTGTGCCCTTGTGACAGAGCCGAGGTTGAGACAGCGGAGCATGTCCTTCTATTTTGCCCTATGTATAGCGCGGACAGATCTAGGTTACTGTCTCTTCCTGAAATCGTCCCTTCTGGTCCTGATGGCTGTGATTTCTTTGTGCATTGCCTTGGGGATGTCTCCTCGTACATCACCTCTCAGGTTTCCAGGTTTTCCTTGAGAGCTGTGACCATTAGAGGAGAGAGCTGTAACCTCCCTTAGTTGGGCTTTTGGCGACTGGCTGCTGTTTCTCTTTTGTACTGTTTATGTTTGGTCTGTGACTGTAAATAAAGTATTAAAGGGGGATGTGTGAGGGCTATATACAGCCCTCCCAAGCTCAGTTTTCGCTAGCAGAGGCACTGCGGGCTGGTCCTTCGCCGTTTCCAGGGTGGTCTAACGGGTCACATCTAAGTACCCCGCAGACTGGAAACACACATACACCCCGGGCCTTGAGATCGACACCCCTGGCATATGGCATTGTGTAAGATTAGAGGAGATGCTGATACATGAAAGCATTGCTTCCTGACATGCCAACTTTCCCTTTCATCTGAAATGTAAAACTTTTTGGAGTCCTCTCAATGCAATAACTCCCAAAAGCTTGCAAACAATCTTGGTTTAATAAAATTAAAGCTGTAATATATTAAACTTTGTTTAATAATAATAATGTACAAGGGAAAAAAAAACAGCCCAGCCATCGTGTGACTGTCCTTATGAAACGTTAAGAGTAGATAAGTGAAAGAGAAAACATCCAAGTTACAATCCACAATAGCGAAAACACACCATTTCAGTATCATCCTGAAATCCAAACACAGAAATGGGGGGGGGGGGGGAAATGTTTTTATATGCAAAATAATCCCTGAGTGGAAAAGAATGACTTTGGAGAAAATCATGCAATTCTATAGGGAGTTCCAGGCAAAAGTATCTTTAAGTGGAAAGGGGGGGGGGGGATTAATCTGAGCATTGTAAGCAGACCAATTAAACAGAATGTGCTTTTGCTTGCATTAAAATGTCCAAGTTAAATGCAGGTGTTAAAAGAATATTTTTCCCCTCCTAGGAGACCCTGGGCATGTAGCAGTGGGAGGAGACCATCACAACCACACTTAATTTGCAACAGTCATGAGTGACAGAGATCGCACCATCACAGCAATTGTGTAACGGCAACTCCCACTATAATTCTGATATTATACTGCTGCTCCCAACATGGCTGGGAGAGGCCCACACAATCTTTGGATCAAAAGATGCTCGAAATCACACAGCCTGGGTTCAAACTTCTATTTGCAAAATGAACAGTAATTTTGGGCGACCCTCTTACTCACTCTGACCCATCTCTGGGGGATTCGGACTGTAAACTCAGGAGCAAAGGTCACACACAAAATATCCCTCCTTTCTTTTCCAAGTATCAAGAGCCTCCAGTTCCATGGAGTTAGGCTCCAGACTTCAGATTCAGGCCAATTTTTTTTTAAAAAATGTATCCCCAATAGCAGTATTCATTCACAATATGTATGGCTAACCTGCAGGGACTCGGGCGGAAAATCTGCGTGATGAGAAGGGAGGGAAGAGAGGAAAGGAGACGAGGGGAGAGGAAGGAAAGTGAGAGGAAGGGAGGGAGAGAGGGAGGGAGGGAGGGAGGGAGGGAACGATTGTTCACAAGTCTTCTTTTGCACAACTCCCATTTCTCTATTTTTAACTTTGAAATGTAATGACAAAAAGATCTTATAAGGTTAAGTAGATTGCTGCAAAATAGGAAGCTGCTTGAAAGAAGTCATTATTTGCAATTTGATCTATCCGGATCTTGGGTTGACTTGCTAAATTGGCAAAAGTAGGAAAAAAACAAGCCCTCTGTGCTTGAAACCTAGTAAAATACTTTCTGCTACACTGTGTAGCAATGGCTGAGAAACTACGGGGCCCCTTTATCGCCTGCGGACTTCGACTCCCAGAATTCCACAGGCAGCATGGCTGGCTCAGGAATTCTGGGACTTTGAAGTCGGCACGTCGTAAAGGGGGCTTTGGTTGCCCACCTGTGTAGTATCAATAGGCTCAACGTTTTACCTTCTGTGAAAAAGCTATTTACACCTTATCTTTTACACGCGTTGTCAGGAATGAAGAAACGGCTCTTCTTCATTTAACTTTCCCTGTGCAGTTTTTTTTCCCCTCTCTCTAAATATGCCGGTTGCACAAGATTGCACACTCCGCGTAGGCAAGCGGGAGATCCACTCCAACTGGAATCAAGTCGGTCCCGGCAGGAGGACCCTGCCTCTCTTGGCTCCCAAAACAGCTGAGGTAACAAAACTTCACAGCTCTCTTAAAAGCTGTGGCTTCGGTGGTCTATTCTCTTCCTTGAAGCTCTGAGCGAGCAACTCATTGCACGCCCAGCCACGTCTGTCTTTCACGTCAAAAGTCTACATTTGGCTCCCCCTCCCCCCTTTTTCGCTCCAACCATCCTTGCCCACGTTGGGGGGACATTCAAGCCAGTGTCCGGAGAAGAGAAAGAGGAAGTTTATGTGCCCAGTTAGTTGGCCACAGCTGGAGGCCCCTCTGGCAGGAGGGAGACGAAGAAAGTTTTGAAGAAAAGCCAAGCTGTGCTCATGAAGGAAACACCTGGGGCTGGCTGGTTCTCGCGGGCGGCCTCTGGATTCTCCGTCTCATTTTGTTCTCTTGGGTTTTCCTCCTGCTGAGATTAAGGGGGACAAAACAAAGCGTAAATTACATGGAGACCCTTCCTCCTAGCGATCTCCAACCAGTGGTGGGTTGCACATTTCGTTACCACCGGTTTGCCGCAGGGGCACATGTGCACCTTCTACGCATGCCCTTTGCTCTTGCATGTGCCTTCCGCGCATGCGCCTGGCCTCAAAAACTCCAACTATTGATACGGTTTAACTAGGCTGAAGTTGGAACCTTTTTCTTCTACTTTTGGTTGACCTTAGATAAATTCCTTGCAAGCACCGTGTGTTTACAGCATCGCAAATTTCGTGAACATAGGTTGTGGCTTATAACCAGAGCTGAGTTAAAATGCTCATTGCGGACAAATTAACAAAAGAAATTCAGGGAAAAGAAGAGACAGAATAATATTGGACATGGGAAAAATGGTATAGGTCCATTGGTATTGGGAGGAAAGAAACAAGGGGCAGTGAAAGGTTTAGGTTTATTTGGATTTATATGCCGCCCTTCTCCCAAAGGACTCAGGGCGGCGTACAACATTAAAAACACACATCACAAAAGTTAAAAAAAGATTAAATCCATTTCCAAAAATGGAAAGCCGCCAATAAAGCCCCAAAGTAGAAGTTAAGGAGAAGTGCCTTGTGTATATGCACTCAAGAGAGTTTAGACTTATTAGAGGTAATCACCCAATATATCAGATAGATAAGTAAAATAAGAGGGTTAAAAATGGTGAAACTCAAATGAAACATATTAGAAGGGGAAATAAGGAGAATTGTACCGATTTGAAACTGCTGTAAGAAGCAACATGAAGTTCTAATGTACTGTGTAAATGTAGTTTGTCTAAGTTTTGTTTTTGTGTATTTTGTATGTTTGAAAATAAAAAAAAAAACTGAAAAACAAAAAGTCCATTGCTAGCAAGGCAAAAGTTAGTTTTGCCCCACTCTTATGACCTTTTTTTGCTACAGTTGCTAAGCGAATCACTGCAAGTGTTAACTCAGCGAGTGAGTTGATTTTGCTTGTCAGAAAGTTGCAAAAAGTGATCCTATGACCTTGGGACCGTCATAAATATGAACCAGTTGCCAAGCACCCTAATTTTGATCAGGTGACCATGGGGAGGCCTGTGTGAAAAAGTGCAGATGTAGCTTCAAATGGTCACTAATTGGTTATAAGTTAAGGACTACATGTGATCTTATATTTTAAGGATACTCCCGCGAAATATCCTGGGCATTAATGAAACTATTCTCATCCAGTATTATTAAATACTGAAATATTACATTGGCAGGATTCAGAGGGTGAGAGCAAGGTAAGTTTTTTCTGGCACTGTTTTCTTCATACTGCAGATATTCAAGGCTAAAATAACGAATTTTTCACTAGGTTCTAGAATAAAAGGAGATGCTACCCAACCAGTTTCCAATGAGTTGTTAAAGTGCTGGCTCAGTAACCAGGAAACTGAGTTGCAGTTCTTGCTTTAGGCATGAGAGTCAGCTGACCTTGGGCCAGTCATTCCCTCTCAGCTCAAGCCACCTCACAGGGTTGTTGTTGAGGAAAAGAGGAGACAGAGGGAGGAGTAGATAGGTTTGCTACCTCAAGTTACTTGTAACATAAGAAAGTTACATCTACAGGATAAAAATGCCTGTAGAGCTTCTCAGCCATCCAGGTCACGGTTGTCCCAAAAAGTGCATTTTTCAAGAGGACTTTCTTCTTCTTTTTTCTTTCTGGTTTCGCTTCTCATCCAAGACGTTGAGAGTTGAGCTTCTTGGAGGAGAAGGGAAACCGGAAGGGGAAAAAAAAGAAGAAAGTCCAGGTGCCTCTTGAAAAAAAAACATCTTTGGGATAAAAAACTAATGAATATATAAACCTGTTTGCTAAATAAAATGTACTAAAATACTTCCAGTAGAGTTACAGCGCGATCACTAGCCAATGATGGCCAGCTGCCTCTTGCTTGGGTTTATCGTACAAGTGGCAGGAGGAGATAAAGCGGCAGTTGATACGGGACGGGCACCTGCCATAATCCAGGAACTCAACACTCTACAGCCGTTGTCAGCCTCTGCTTCGCTTGCTTGCTATCGGCTGCCATAGAAATGGGGAGGGAAGCGCATGGTGCTGGAGGAGTTATGTAGAAGGGAGTTTTGCTCTCACCATGGCCGATGTTTGGACTTGGGCAAGGCCAACCGTCCTGCATACCAACATGATGATGCCTTTTGGAGATGCACCCCACATGACACCTTAGGGAGTTGCAGATTGGACTGGGGTCATTGAATGGAGGAGGCTGGGTAATCATTTGATATGTACTTGTTCGCGCCTTCCTGGCTCAGATCTTGCTTTACGGTCGCTGCTATCTTTTCATAACCAGTAAAAGTATCTTTAATTCCACAAACAATGGAGTCGGGAGTTTTCTTCCTTGGTTAGTAATGGAGGCACCCATGATGGTGAGCCTATGTGCCACAGGTGGCAGGCGGACCCATTTCCACGTGGGCACGCGAGGCATTGCCCTGTCAGCTCTGATTTTTGCCTTTTTTCACCCTCCTGAAGCCTCCGGAGGGGGAAAAAAGCGGCCCAACGGACAACCGAGAAGTCGGAAAACAGTCCGTTTCCATCCTCCGGGTGGCAGGGGAGGCAGTTTTTGCCCTCCCCAGACTCCAAGAAAGCCTGTGCAAGAGAGCATGCGCATGTGTGCGCATGTGCAGGGCAGTTGGGTGGGTGGGTGTGTCACGCCCGCATGCGCAGGGGGTACTGCACCGGGGGGGGGATTAAATTATGGCGCAAACGTACTTTTGGCACCCGAGGTGAAAAAGTTTCCCCATCACTGTTCTAGACAATAAGATAACAATTTGTTCTGTTCCTCTTTGGCTGTGTGCCACACTTCCTGTTCCAAGGATGGTTCAGGGATTTATTTTTAAATACATCTTTGAGGGTCTTAATTCCAAAAGTTCTATAAACGGAAATGTATTAAGTTAGACAAAGCAGGTCTTGTCTGGAGGCCAAACCACATCTGGAAACAGCCCTACCGTTTCCCAGTTCCGATGGTACACATAATCCTCGACTTAAGAAGATCACAGTCGAGGCCAAACTTTCTGCTGCTAAGCGAGTCCTGCCCCATTTTATAACCTTTCTTGCTGCCGCTAAGGAGAATCCCTGCAGCTGTTAAGCCAGCAAGACGGTTTTGAAGAGATTCTGGTCTCCCCGTTTGTCTCTGCTGGTCGGAAGGTCGCAAAGGGGGATGGTGTGAGCCACAGTGCAACCGTCATAAATTTGATACACTCGTCAAACACCCAAATTTTGATCACGGGGATGCTGGAACGGTTTTAAGTGTGAAAAACGGTTAGATAAGTCCCCTTCTTTTCAATGAGGCTGCGACTTCAAATGGTCGCTAAATCAATGGTTGCAAGTTGAAGACTACCTGAAATGCCCTGGAAGAGACTAATTGTAGTCCAAAGGGAGTTAAAGGTAAAGGTTCCCCTCGCATGTATGTGCTTAGTTGTTCCTGACTCTAGGGGGCGGTGCTCATCTCCGTTTCAAAGCCGAAGAGCCAACGCTGTACGAAGATGTCTCCGTGGTCATGTGGCTGGCATGACTAAACACCGAAGGCGCACGGAGCACTGTTCCCTTCCCACCAAAGGTGGTCCCTGTTTTTCTATTTGCATTTTTATGTGCTTTCGAACTGCTAGTCTGGCAGAAGTTGGGCAAGTAACGGGAGCTCACTCCGTTATGTGGCGCTAGGGATTCAAACCGCCAACCTTCTGATCGACAAGCTCAGCGTCTTAGCCACTGAGCCACCGTGTCCCTTTAAAGGGAATCCTTAGACAGGCTTAGCATGGAAGCAATGCCCCACTGAACCAGAGGTTCATTCTGAAAGCCAAATCTTTAGGACGCTCTCTGGCGTGAAACTTACTTGTAAATTGTTATTCTGATCTTGATTAACCGCAGCCTGGACAGGAATATTGTTCGGTGGTGGCGGCTGGGCAGGCCTTCGTCTGAAAGGGAACCAGCCAACCTGATGCCTAAGAATAGAAGACACTGGTTAGAAAGGCAAAACCCTCTTGAGTGACAATCAACTTCTATTTTTTAAAATTTGGGCAGCTATCTATTCGCTATATAGCTACCTAATGAGAAGGACGGACTCACTGGAGAAGAGCCTCATGCTGGAAACGATGGAGGCAAAAGAAGAAGAAGGGGACGACAGAGAAGGAGATATTAGAACAACAGAGTTGGACGGGACCTTGGAGGTCTTCTAGTCCAACTAGAAGGAAACATTCTTGTTCAACTAGCCATGAAACCCTAAACCTCTTCAGACAAACGGCTATCTGATCTCTTCTTAAAGACTTCCAGTGTTGGGGCATTCACAACTTCTGCAGCCAAGTTGTTCCACTGGTTAATTGTTCTCACTGTCAGGGAATTTCTCCTTAGTTCTAAGTTGCTTCTTTCCTTGATTAGTTTCCACCCATTGCTTCTTGTTCTACTCTCCGGTGCCTTGGAGAATAGTTTGATGAATGGATGGAGGTGGCTGGATGGAGTCACCGAAGCAGTCGGCGTGAGCTGAAATGGACTCCAGAGAGTGGTAGAGGACAAGAAGGCCTGGAGGAACGTTGCCATGGGTCGGACACAACTTCGCAACGAACAACAACATACATTCTCTCAGCAGTGACGCAGAAGTGGTCAGCCACTGTCCTTTCTCAGCAGGTTTTCCGACTTCCAGCCTAGTCAAATATCTCGATTTGCTGGTCAATTTCCTTCCAAATACAGGTAAGTCCTCGACTTATGACCACAATCCAGGCCAAAATTGTCTTGAACCAAGCAAGACGGTTGAGTTTTGCCCTGTTTTACCACCTTTCCTGATACAGCTGTTAAGTGAATCACTGAGGTTATTTAGCTATTAACACAGCTGTTAAGTGAATCTGGCCTTCCCCATTGATTCTGCTTCATCTGTGGGACCCTGCAACCATCATAAAGTCCTGGCTGGGGAATTCTGGGAGTTGAAGTCCACAAGTCTTAAAAGTTCCCAAGTTTGGACACCCCTGCTTTAAACGAATGACTGCAAGTCAAGGACTACCGTATTTTTCGGACTATAAGACGCACAGAGATTTTGAAGAGGTAAGTTAAAGAAAAAGGTTTTGCACTCTGCAGGCCCCCCAAACCCTCTGCAAGCCTTGTTTTTTTGGGTAAAAACGGGGCACACAGAATTTGAGAGGCCTGCAAAGTGCTCCTGGGGGCTGGGGGGAAAAAACGAGGAAAAAATGGCCTGGTTTTTTTTGCAAAAACTGGCGTTTCCCCCCCCCCCCAAAAAATGAGCACTCGTCACTCATTTCCCTCCCCTCCTCCCCCAGGAGTGCTTTGGAGGCCTCCCAAACCCTCCACACGTCTTCGGAAGGCCAAAAGTGCTGCATTCAGTGTATAAGACGCACCCAGATTTTCTTGGGGGGGAGGTCCGGCTTATACTCTGAAAAATACGGTACCTCTATGAGATTCAAACCATGTGCAGGACCCATCACCCCGCGCGCCTTTCCTGCCCAGCCGCCCAAGCAGACTCACAGGTACATGAGGAGGGTGCCGGCCATCACCAAGAGGAACCGGCTCATGCTGGAGTAGAAGTAAACGATGTTGACAAAGACGTAGAAGAGGGTTGCCGAGTAGAGCCAGTCCAGCCAATCGCGGTTGACCTCTTCGTCTTCCTCCATGAGGGGTCCTCCCTGGGCATTCATGCGCAGGTTCGGGTTCACCCCGGGGTTGGCTTGAGGGGGAGCGTTTTGATCTACCGGGGGGTTTTCGGCGGGGAACGGGCCGGGGAGAGGTGCTGGAGGGGTCACCGGAGCCACCGAGATCTCCTGGGAACTTCGTGCAGAGGACAAGTCACCCGCATGAGCGTTGGCGGCCATGCTGAAGAGAGGAAAATGAAAAGGGATATAAAACACTCCCCTCGCGCTGAAAGAAAAGCATCACCTACGAAGTACTGATAGCATTAGGGCGGCAGCTGGTGAAATCCAAATGGATTCTAAATCAGGGGTCTCCGATCTTGGCAATTTTAAGACTTGTGGACTTCAACTTCCAGAATTCCCCAGCCAGCTCTGGGAGTTGAAGTCCACAAGTCTTAAAGCTGCCAAGGTTGGAGACCCCTGGCCTAAATTATAACACTTGCGGTGGGAGGGAGAGGGTGCTGGCTGGGGAATTCTGGGAGTTGAAATCCACAAGTCTTAAAGCTGCCAAGGTTGGAGACCCCTGGCCTAAATTATAACATTTGGGGTGGGAGGGAGGATGCTGGCTGGGGAATTCTGGGAGTTGAAGTCCACAAGTCTTAAAGCTGCCAAGGTTGGAGACCCCTGGCCTAAATTATAACATTTGGGGTGGGAGGGAGAGGGTGCTGGCTGGGGAATTCTGGGAGTTGAAGTCCACAAGTCTTAAAGCTGCCAAGGTTGGAGACCCCTGGCCTAAATTATAACATTTGGGGTGGGAGGGAGAGGGTGCTGGCTGGGGAATTCTGGGAGTTGAAGTCCACAGGTCTTGAAATTGGCATGGCAAAACTTTGGTTTGGGGTTTGTTGTTATAGAAATGGCTAGTTTATACTACTATATACGTATAAAGTTGTGGTTAATGCATCAAAGACAAATTCCTTGTGTGTCCAACCACACTTGGCCAATAAAGAATTCTATTCTATTCTCTATTCATGCCTTATTCTACAGCACCAAATGGAGTTGGAAGTCAATGCCTTTTTAAAAAAATATTCTCTTTCCCTCACTTTTCCCTTCCCCATTTACGTTTGCATTTCCTTTGTATGCTGTATTATAAACGAATAAAAACTGTTTTTTTAGTAGACAATTATAACAAAATATGGGGTTTTTTAAAAATAAAAAACAGTGTTGGTGGAAGACAAAGGGAAGAAACTTCCGCAAGAATATATGTTGTTTCGGAGGGGGATAAGGGCACAATTGGAATATATTGTATATCTTTTCATCGTCACAGCAGAAATATAACGGGGGGAAATGTCCTTGGGGTGGGGGGCACTGTAATATTTGTATTTTCCCCCCTTTTGTATTTAGATTTATATGTATTATGTTTCTATTATTTGTACTTAAAATAAACATTAAAGTTTAGAAAATTGACATGGTAAGAGAAACACTGTCTTATTGAACTCTATGAAAATTGCAAAAATTCTGTATTACCGCAATTGTGGCTAAAAGATTTGCGGGGTCCAAGTGACTTGCACTCAAGAAGACTGTTTGGCCACATGGGCCAATTTATGAAGTCTTGAGCTTTTTTTAATTTAATTTAATTTTTTTAAAATTACTTTTCTATATGTTTGTCTCTATCACCTTTTCTATTAACCTTTGGTGGATTGTTATAAAGCCAGTGCAGATATTCTCAAAATGCCGAAATGGTTCGCCTGTACTGTCAGCTTCGTATTACTGGAAGATTATTTTGAAAAAAACATGCCGTGATTTTCATGTGTTATGAACAGCTTAGCATGTGACTTTGGACACGGAAGATTCAAGGCGAGACTTACTATTGCATGTAGTACTGCCTTGTGTAGAGCTGATGGAACCAGAGCTGCAGCATATGGTATGTGGTGTAGGATGAGTAACTGGAGCTCATCGCTTGAAAAGGATTTGGAGTCATCGGTTGAGTTCTGGTACAGAAGATAACAGAGAGAAGGCCGACATTACAGATAGTCCTCCAGTTACAACTCTAATTGAACAGACCCACGTTTACGACCGTTTTTGTGGTGGTCGTTAAGCCAGCCCATCATGCAGGTTGTTTCTTGCCAGAAATCTGAAGCACAGGCAGTCCTTGACTTACAACAGTTCATTTAGTGACTGGTTCAAAGTTACGGCATTGAAAAAGTGACTTATGACCATTTCCCGCACTTACGACCATTGCAGCATTCCCATGGTCATGCGATCAAAATTCAGCCGTTTGGCAGCTGGCTCATACTTATGACGGTTGCAGTGCCCCAGGGTCATTGAACGTATGTTAACTAGCCTATATTTATGACCCTAGATCATGTGACACCCCCAACCCCCTTGTGACCTTCAGACAAGCAAAGCCAATGGGGAAGCCAGATTCACTAGAAACGTCATAAAATGGGGCAAAACTCACCGAACAAAATGTCTCACTTAGCAACAAAAATGTTGGGGCTCAACCCACGGTCCCAAGTCAAATCAGACTACTGGAAATGCTGGTTTCCTGCCAAACCATCATAAATCATGGCCCGGACACCTGGGCTGCTGCAAACGCTGTAAATTGAAGCCCATTGCCAAGCACCACAATGTGCCATGTGACTGCGCCAAGGGGGATGTCAGCACATCAAAACCCTTTTGGGGTGAGGGGAGGTGCCTGTCGCAGTTGCTAAGCCATCCACCGTAAGTCCAGGACCGCCCATATATTCCCCCCCTTTGGAGACCTTTAACAAAGGGGTTTTTGTAAAGTAATGCCAGAAGCTTTCAACAAAAGAATTTCTGTTTTATGTACCACCCTCACCCACAAAAAATGTAACCATGTTACGGTCACAGCTTGTTCCTTTTGTCCCTGGTAGGAAAGCACTCGCTCCGTGACGGCTAACCTTTTTGTCATTGCATGCTGAAATAACCATTAATGCAATGCGCGCACAACACAAACACACCCCTGCACAACTGCACGTCCGCCATGCGTGGCAGAGACCCCAAACTCAGCTGGCTGGCAGGGTTGGTGTGTGCAGTTGAGCTGAGCTGGTGCGATGGCTCTGTGCGCCACCTGTGGCACTCGTGCCATAGGTTTGCCATCCCAGGACTAGCTCAATTCATCAACACAGATGTGAAGTGTTTTTACACTCTGCAGACCTCCCAAAAACGGCCCGTTTTTTTGCAAAAACAGGCCCATTTTTCATCAACAAAAGGGCATGCATAGCCTTTAGGAGGCTTATAGAGTGCTCCTGGGGGCTGGGGGGCAAAAATGAGCAAAAAGCATCCAGTTTTTCACTCATTTCTGCGCACCCCAGCCCCCAGGAGCACTCTGAAAGCCTCCTACAGGCTCTGCACAGCCATTCTGGTGAAGGGGGTGAGGTTTTGGTAGGCCAAAAATGCTGTATTCAGTGTATAAGACGCACCCAGATTTTTAGCCTCTTTTTTGGGGGGAAAAGATGCATCTTATACTCTGAAAAAGTCAGTCCCATCTACACCTAGTTGAATTTAACAGATTGTGGAAAACGAAATGCAGCCGAGGCATTGATGGGACATAAAAAGATGAAATCCCAGAGCTTGGAGAGGCAAACACACCTCCCAGAAGCAAGCAGAAAGCTTCTGTTCTGAGCCAGGAATCGACGTGGCTCTGCCCGTGAAGCTACCAAGCCTGGAATTCAAATCACAGACGACTGCAAGCTGAGTCATGGCAACTGGACCCGTTTCAAACCAAAAAAGGAAAAGAAAAGAAGTCCAGTTGCTCGGACTCAAAACTCCCAGCCAACTCTACCTGGTTGATGGGGAAACTTCATCGTCAAATCACAGATGTTTCTGTCCTTCGCCCTGCCAATGCTCAAACTCACCTCGTGTCAGCTTCCTCTGTGGTCACAGGCGGGTCTGGGGCAGCCTGTCCTTGGCTGGGAGCAAAGCTTGGAGGAAGGGATGAAGGATTTTGGCTCGATGCTGTGAGCAGCTCCTTGGCTTCAGCCACCTGAACCAACAAAAATGTACCGCTGCTTTTTAAAACCGGCTTCAAAAGGTTCATCCCAAGTACGCAGCTCCATTGCAGACTCTCACACTAGCCATCTAAAGCAGGGGGTGCCAAACTCAAGGCCCGGGGGCCAGATCCGGCCCACAGGGCGCTTAGATCTGACCCGCAGGGGCGGCCCTGAAAATAACAAAGGACCAGCCCAAGGTGCCACCCGTCAGTGAAAACGCGGCCCTCCCAGCATTTGCTGGCAGGGGGTTGCAGGGGGACATGCCAGCCAAAAGCGGAGCTCGGGAGCCACAGGTGCCAACGTGAGTGACATCAAACTGGCCACGCCCACCCTGACCCCCGTGGTCAAACGCAACCCTGATGTGGCCCTCAACGAAATCGAGTTTGACACCCCTGCTCTAAAGCAAATGATTCTGTTTTATTTAGAATTTAGAAAATTTGCACCACCATCACCTACTCGCACATGGTGGCTCAAGACGGAATATAAAAAGGGACATAAAAACACGATATAAAATAAAAATAAAATACCGTCTTTTTCGGACTGTAAGATGCACCAAGTATATAAGACGCAGCAAGATTTCGAAAAGATAAGTAAGAAAAAAAAGTCTCCAGAAAAGCACTCTGCAGGCTTTAGTAGGGCTGGGGGCCCCGTTTTTCACCAAAATGGGGGCATTTTTGCCTCCCCAGCCTTGCTGAAGGCTGCAGAGTGCTTGGTGGGAGGGCAAAAATGCCGTTTTTGCAAAAAATTGACTATTTCTCACCCATTTATTTATTTATTTTTACAAAAATGGGATGCAGAGGCAGGGCCGCTGTATTCGCTGTATAAGACGCACCAACATTTCCACTCTCTTTTAGGGAGGGGGAGGTGCATCTTCTACTCCAGAAAATACGGTAATCGCCCACACCCCAGCAACAATACACACCCAGACTAGCCATTGAGTGGGCTCTATCCCACTCAGGGCTCCCAATTTTTTTGGCTGGCTGGGGAATTCTGGGAGTTGAAGTCCACAAGTCTTAAAAGTATAAGTATAATCTTTATTGTCACTGTACTTAAATACAACGAAATTGGTTTTAACCTCACTGGCGCAAAATCAAAAGTTCCCAAGTTTGGACACCCCTGCCCTAAGGTCTCCATTCAACCTATGGAATCACGGCCGACTTCACCTGTTCTGTTAAGCCAAACACAGCCAGGAAGCCATGTTCTTCTGAGGCTGAAACAACATGGAAATTGGATCACTGCGATCAACAAACCAGAACTGGAACTATGCCTGGCCCCTGGGTCAGTTGGCTACTTTCTCTGACATCCTAGAACAGGGGTCAGCAACCGGCAGCTCTGGCTCTTTCATCCCTCTGCTGCGGCTCCCTGTTGCTCAAAATATGCGTCACACAATGTGCGACACCCGCTGGCACGTGATTTATTGAGCTTTTCCACCCCCGGTAGGACCAACCGTGTTTCAGAAGAAAACAGAACGTTTAATTCAACTCCATATACTAGTTTTGTGGCCACTCAGGAAATAGTCAGGCATGGGAAGGATTTTGTAGCTCCCTGTGTTTTCTTTTCGGTGGGAAATGGGTCCAAATGGCTCTTTTGAGTATTTGAGGCTGCCGACCCCTGTCCTAGAACATTTATTTCTCAAGGCTGGCAACTAAGATGTGTGGGCTTCTAGAATTCCCCAGCCAGCAGGCTGAAGGACCGGCCCGAGGAGCCTCTGCCAATGCTGCCTGGCTGGGGAATTCTGGGAGTTGAAGTCCACACAGTTGCCAAGCTTAAGAAGCTGTCCCAGAATGACCACCTACAGACCCAAGTCCCTGCTTTCAACACTGCTGCTCAAGAAAGCCTCAAGGTGGTTCACCTGGAATACGTTACAGCCAGCCATTACCTATACCTGTGGGACACCTGTCTCCGCCCCCACCCAAAAATCCCCATTAACGGGTTGGTACAATATAAAAATCTTGCCCAGATCACAAAATATCTGATCCTCCAAGTCGGCGATAAGCTAATATTTCAAATGATCGCTTTTCAATACCTTCGCCTCAGTTCCTGGCATCGTGGGCAGGTTCTTAGAGTTGCACACCAAATGAAGAGCGTGGACTGTCTCCTGCATAAACAAAAAGCAAAGAGTTGCTAAGAGGAGTCCATACAAAGTTGATTAAGGAGATGATTAAAGGACTGACACCACAAATGGCAGAAGACATGAGACTGTTTTGCTACTGGAAAGATACAGGTTGATAGATGGAAGAGTATAATTGAAAACTAGTTAAACTTAGTAAAATTTAGTGACAATAGATATAGTTAAACAAACAATTGATAATGATAATAATGTATACAATGCGTAGTGTTATGATAAGTAATAATTGGATATGAATATTGAATGGTACCCATGAAAGGAAGATTAGCAACCCTCTTGGATTATATATAAAGGTTAATAAAAAAGAACTAAGTTAGATATAGTTAAGTTTTGAATATTAGGGGGGAAATGTTATGATACAGGATATAGTTAAATAAAGGAGGGATAATGATAATAAGGTATATATAGGTATGGGCACAACATAAGGAAATTGGATGTAAATTGCAAATAGTGATATGGAAAGAAAGATTAGAAAATTTTGTTATTGAATATTATGGATGTTTAGCTAGAATAGGATATAAAGATTCCGTGTTATTGGAGGATTTTAGAAATAGTAAATGAAATGCCAGTATGTGGTTATGTATTAAATCTTGGTATATTTTATGATGAAGGATGTTTAAACAATTATAGTCAAATGAAAATGGAGGTATGATGATGGTAACATGTGTAAATATCTGAGTTAAAGTACTTGAATTAATATGAAGTATGTTTGTTGACTGTGGAAGAGATGCACGAAAGCTTTTTTTGTAACCAACTGATACACTTTCTACAGTACATAAAGGAGGATATGTTGTGTTTGTCTTGAAAACTAAAAAAAAACATTAAACAAAAGTGTTCATTAAAGTTTCCAAAGCCACCTGAGGAGCACATTTCCTCGATGCTCCATTGATGGCTGACCCCACGTACCTTGGTCAGGACCTCTTGCAGGAAAAGATGGTCGGGCAACAACTTTCCAGAGTAGATCAACCGCTGAGCCTCTTCAGGCTTTGAAGGGAGAAAAGAAGAAAAAGCAGTTTTAAAAATCTTTTTTCTTTTTCCAGAACAAGATTCCTCATTCTTATAAATGTGCAAGTATGCTGTTTTTTGTTGTTGTTGTAAATTATAAGCAGCTGATCTTTGGACAACCAGCTGAGCAATGACCTTTGGGTCACTTCTGAAGAGGAAAATATTTCCCCCCTTGAAGGAGATTACAGCTGGATTCCAGTGGTTTCCTGTGGCTGAACTGCCAGGGAGATTTTGTCTTTGGTCAATAGGCTTCCAAGAGCAGCTAAATCATTGAAACAAACAAACACCCATTGCACAACAGAGTTTACAGAAGGAACTGGGCTGCATGTAGTGAAACCACAGTAGAATGACTTACAACAGTACATTTAGTGCAGGGATGCCCAAACTTGGGAACTTTAAGACTTGGGGACTTCAACTCCCAGAATTCCCCAGCCTGGCTGGGGAATTCTGGGAGTTGAAGTCCCCAAGTCTTAAAGTTCCCAAGTTTGGGCACCCCTGATTTAGTGACTGTTCAAAGTTACAAGCGCACTGAAAAAAGTGAATTAATGACCATTCTTCACACTTATGACCGTGCAGCATCCCCATGGCCAGGTGATCAAGATTCAGATGCTTGCCAAGTGTATATTTTCGGATGTCTTTTTGTAACCTTTCCTTTATTTTTTAACAAAAAAAAACAAAACGTTACTAAAAGATTGAATCCTTCTGAATCAGGGTCACATTATGGCTCCTTCTGAACCCAGGTAAGACTGTACACCTTGGGCAAAAACCAACCTTTTGCAGTTATTACCAACCTAAGGCCAAACTGGCAGGCATTTATGTCAATCATTGACGGCTTTCAGGAAAGCTTTCTCATGTAAACTTTCCTTTGATTGCTAATTAGTACCTAAAAGTAGATCTCTACAGGCCTCTTAACCTTCCAATGGCTTGTCTTTAAGCCAAGGCATTATTCCTTAGGAATTTTAGATTTAAAGACTGGTTTATACCAATACTAGCCTTTCTCAACCAGACATCTTTCAAAGGTGTTGACAAGTAGCTCCCACACATACACAAACATGGAGGCTATCAGTCTGAGGAACTGGCTGTTCTGCACCTTGGGCTTTGTAGTGTTGGTTTCATGGGCAGATGAAACTCATTTCCCCCTGCGCTGCTCCAAATTTCTCGGAAGAAATCCTTGGGCGGAAGATTAAACGCCAACTCAAAGCAGAAAGGGTCCTAATCCTAATACACCACTGTACAATCAACGTGTTATGCAGTGGAGGTCGGGGTTCCTAAGAGGTCAACTGAGCTGAGCTGGCATGGAAGGCCAAAACAGATGGGCAAGGAGCGACATGGAGCTGCACCCACCCAGCCTACCTCACCAGTGGCCTTGGGGAAGGACGGTGCTGCCAAATAACTTCCCAAATTCCAGGGAAAGGTCACAAGGCACCACCCAGCCTTGGGGCATTTTGTATTAAAACCACCTCTTGCTGTTGTTTTAAGATCTTTTTTTTCCCATTCCTTTTGCCTTCTCTGTTGCATGCAATGAAAACTTTATTAATTTCAATCCTGTCCCCTTCCAATCCAGCCTTATCTCGTTATTATTACAAGGCCAAAGCATTTAACCTTGTCAATATCAGGCAAAGGGGGAACATGTTCCCAAAATATAGAAACGCACAAACATTAATTATGAAACTGTACTGAAACCTCTTCTGCTTGAGTTAACTTTAAACAACTCCAAACAAAAAAAATAATGCTGGCAGTTGGCTCAGTTGCATCATCTGCTTTGCAAAGCAAATAGTGCCAAGACCATTTTGTTTTGCAGGCGGAGAGATACAAAAAGGCAATCACAAACTATGGTTTTTTTCTGCTTTAGCTTTAGAATCTAAAATTCCCGCATGTTAACAGCAAGCAATAGAGGGGTTTTTTTTTTTTGGGGTGGGGGGGTGGATTGAAATACATAGAGCACCAAGGACAAAATGTTTCTTTTTCCAGATGACCTAGTCTATCAATGTTTCATAATATAAATGTACCGATTACTGATGGGGGAAAAGGCATTTCACTTTGGCCTCATGTCCATGGAAAGCTACAATTCTCGCAAGCAGCCACCGCAAGGAAGTATTTTATTAATCAGAACTTTCAATAACAGTTGGTGAAAGGGGTCCCTGGAGATCCTCCAGTCCAGCCCCCTGCTCAAGCAGAGACAAGTGGCTGTCCAATCTCTCTTTAAAAAAAAAATCCCCTCCAGTGATGGGAGGACCCAAAATATCTGGAGGCCAGCCATTCCACTGAGTAATTTGCTCCCAAACCAAAGCGCCAACACGCCCAGCAAAATGTCATCATTTTAATATTAGCAATTTCCATGAAAATATTGCAGGAAAAGTGGGCAAGGCTGCTTCTCTCCAGAGAGTCAACCCACACAGGATATTTGTTTTTTTGGGGGGAAGGGAGCACCTTCTACAAACCTAACATAAATGGGGTAAAAAAAATAAATAAATCAGGATAATTCCTTGCCCATTACTCAGATTTTTTAATAAAGAAAATTCAAATACCTACAGGACATCTATGGTGAGCTCAGCAGGCAAAGGTCATGACTGAGAAATCCCTTTAAAATTATTGAACAGGTGTAGGGTTTCCTGCTTGAGCAAGGGGTTGGACTAGAAGACCTCCAAGGTCCCTTTCCAGCTCTATTCTGATTGACTGAAATCCTCAACAAAAGGGAACAAAATCCATTTCAGAGAAAGCAACTTCCTGGAGTTGCTAGCCGCCTGTCATTTTCTCAGAAAGACGCTGGGATAAATCACCCCTGCAGGGAATTTTTTTTCAAATGCAACACGATCCTTGCTTTGAATCACGGGCCAGAGCCAATGCGCTCTGTGCATGCTCAGGAAAGCACTGGGGATAAACCCACAATCCAGCAGGGGGGGAAAAAACAACGTGCCCCCCTTTCTTCAACTGCAACCTTTGCATTGCACCCAACACTGTAAATGCACTCTGCACTTGCTCAGAAGCTCCCCCCTCCCCCCCACAGAGCAGAGGGGCGAGTCACCAAGTCCAGAGAAAAGGGAGAGGAGGCTCCAGACTATCCCAACCCAGCCCCACGTTGGAGGAAGTCCAAAGGGCTTCCACGTTGGCAAAGGGACAACTCCCATGGGGGAGGGGAAGGACTCCCAAGCCCATCTCAGCGACCCCCAAGGCAGGAAAAGGCGCTTAAAGACGCTTTCGAAACCTTAACCCCAGCTTCGTCGTCTGGCCCCTCCCTAGAAACCCACCCCGAGACCCAAAAATGCCCTGGCACGCCAACCCCAGCCAGCAAAGCGAAGCGGGATAGACTGCGCCCGTCCAAGGAGGCTCCACTTCGCGCAAGGGAAAAGAGGGGGGGAGAGAGAGAGAGAAAAGACGGGCTAGTGCGCATGCGTGTTTCAGAAGCTCACCGGTTCATCCGGGTGAAGGTATCGCAGCTCCGCCTTGAGGCGCCGGACGCTCCAGGAGCGCCGGGCCGAGAGAAGGAGGTCCGGGTGGCGCTGCGCGGGGCTCTTGACGACGAGGTCCACCTCCTCCTCCACGGCTTGCCCGCTTTCCATCCTCTGCGGCCTCCCCAAAAAAAACAACTTCCGCTCTCCAGCAAAAAAAAAAAACCTCCTCGGTCGACGACAACAGCGTCCTCTAAAGCGGTGGCGGTTCCTTTTATAGCCTCGCGGGCGGCTCAAGCCACGCCTCCCGTATTGTGGCGACGTCGCTGTGGCCGTCGGGGATTGGCCGTCGGGACGACCTCGCGCCGGACGTGGACCCATCACGAGTGGCCGTTGGGCGGGAAAGGATGGAAGGGAAAGCGCGATAGGGCGGGAGGAGGTCCGAGCGCGGCTTGTCAATCCGAAGGCGGGGAAGTTGATGTTGGTTGGTGCGCGGTGCGCACGCGTCCCCCTGTTGGACTACCGCTCCCATGATTCCTTGTCACTGGATCGATCAGCGGGGGTGTAAGGGAGTTGGAGTCCGCCGAGTCTGCAGCCTTCCGCGTTTCGTAACCGTGTTTACTGTTGTTGCTGCTGTTGCGTTCCCATAAGAAACAAGGCTAAGCTAAAATTAGGTTGCTTGTGATTCAGCGGTCTGTGGTGGGGATGCAGCCGTTGGCTTAGAACGAGGCCTGTGCCAGGCAGCCACATTAAACCAGTGGTCTTCAAACTTGGCAACTTTAAGACTTGTGGATTCTGGCTGGAGAATTCTGGGAGTTGAAGTCCACAAGTCTTAAAAGTTGGCAAGTTTGGGGACCCCTGCATTAAACTGTTCTATGACAGCTTTTGCCTTTAAACTGAGATTTGGCGCCTGGGAAACTGAGATCGAGAAGAATCTTGGATTTAACAGATTAACAGAGTTGGAAGGGACCTTATAGGTCATCTAGTCCAACCCCAGGCAGGAGATCCTACACTATTTCTGACAGATGGCAGTCCAGTCTCTTCTTGAAAGCCTCCAGAGATGAAGCTCCCACAACTTCCGAAGGAAACTTCTGTTTCATAGATTGATTGTTCTCCCTGTCAGAAAATTCCTTTTTATTTCTGATCTTGATCAGTTTCCATCCAATATTCCTTGTCTGGTGCTTTGGAGACTAGCTTAGTCCCCTCCTCTCTGTGGCAGCTCCTCAAATATTGGAAGACTGCTATCTTGTATCCCCTGGTCCTTCTCTTCACTAGACCAGCCATGCCCAGTTCCTGCAACCATTCATCATATGTTTTAGCCTCCAGTCCCCTCATCATCCTGGTTGCTCTTCTCTGCACTCTTTCTAGACTCTCAACATCTTTTTTATAGTGTGACCAAAACTGGATGCAGTACTCTAGGTGTGGCCTTACTAAGGCTTTATAGAGTGGTATTCTACCTCCCTTGATCTTGGAAGTTGTCTTGCATTATTCAAGTATCTTTATCTATCCTATAGCTTCCACCCTAACAATAGTATTTTCTGAAATTCTTATTTTACTAATTTAGAATTTACATGATGGAGACCGAAGTAGGAATAGCCAACACTCCAGAAGAGAGGCTTAAGATGTAGAAAGATATTGACAGACTTCAACATTGGGCGCTATCTAACAAAATGAAATTCAATGGTGAAAAAAGTCAGGTTCTACATTTAGGCAAGAAAAACCAAATGCACAGGTACAGTAGATGGTGATACCTAGCTCAATAGTAGTAACTATGAGATGGATCTTGGGAGTCCTAGTGGACAGTCGCTAAAATATGAACCAGCAGTGTACTGCAAGTACCCCCAAAAAAGCCAATACCTTGTGCTAGGTTGTATTAATAGGATGGAATCAAGATCATGTGAAGTGTGAATACCACATTATAATGCCTTGGTAAGGCCACACTTGGAATATGGCATCCAGTTTGGGTCACCACAATATTAAAAAAAACATGTTGAGGCTCTAGAAAGAGTGCAGAGAAGAGCAACAAAGATGATTTGGACAACTGGAGGCTAAAACATATAAAGAACAGTTGCTGGAATTCAGTATGTTTAGTTTAATGAAAAAGACATGATAGCAATGTTCCAATAACTCAGGAGATGCCACCTGAAGGCAGGACAAGAAGCAATGGAGAGATGCGACCTAGAACCTAAGGAGAAATTTTGATTAATCGGTAGAACAACTGAATGCTCCAACACTGTAAGTTTTTAACAAGGGATTGGGCAACCATTTGTCTGAAATGTTTTAGAGTTTAGTTGGAAGAAACATCTGTCTGGTTCAGTTCCAAGCGCCCTCTCCTAGAAGAATGAAATATTTTGAGAAATATTAAAAAGGTTAGAATATTATATTTCGCTAAAGGGAAAAATGGAGAAAGATGCCCGTGGAAAGCAGCCCCCAGTTTTCTTAACAGCCCTCAGCAGATGTCAGCACTTTAGAGATAAAGAGATAGCGAGCTCTATTCAAATACCCTCACCCAAGATCCAATAAAGGTAGGATATTAGCCCCCAGCCACAGTAGGAATTGCCCAAAGCCCCTTCATTGCAACATCTCCATTGCACCACCTCCAGTAGTCCAAACTTCAACTAGCTCAGACAAACTGATCCTACGTGGCCCCATGGGAGTCTGACAACAGACAATAGAATAAATGTTCTTGCACAGGAACAGGAAGTTCAAGCACAACATCTAAGAGAAAGTATAAGCTCCCCATTCTCAACTGTCAGCTGCCCAGGACCACCTCAAAGCCATGTGATCCTATTCATCAATATTTTTTATTTAGCGTGTTAGCCAGGGATCACCAAACCGGCTGGCTGCTTCTGTGAAAGGAGTTTTTTCTGGCGCTGTTATCTTTTCCCGCGGGATGCCTGAATGCCAGTAGGCAATCAGGGGAGTCTCCTTTCCTGTCCCGAGGCGGTTTATTCGCTTACGGGAATCAAACCACCAAGCTGCCGACTTCAGCGGAGCGCAAGCTCAGCCTCTTACCAGGTGAGCCACTGTGGCCCCCTGTTCATCAATAAACGGACCCTCTTCCCAATCAGCCTCCCTTTTGTCTCCAGTGCCTTTCTCTTCGCTTGGAACTGGACCAGATGGATATTTCTTCCCACAGTTCCTTGCCTGAGCAGGGCTTGGACTATAAGAAAGGCCTGGAAATTCCATGAAAAATGGCTCCGAAAAAGGCCTGGTTTTTTGGCTGCTTTTGGTCCATTTTCCAGGCCATTCTCCGGCTGTTTTCTGGGTCACAAATGGCTTGTAAAAAGGCCTGAAAATTCCCTGAAAAACAGCCCGGAAAACGGCCTGTTTTTTGGCTGTTTTCAGGCCATTTTCTGGCCATTTTCTGGGTCAAATATTGCTCCAAAAAAGGCCTGAAAATTCCCTGAAAAACAGCCCGGAAAGGCCTGTTTTTTGGCTGTTTTCGGGCCATTTTCCAGGTGTTTTCTGGGTCAAAAACGGCTTGTAAAAAGGCCTGAAAATTCCCTGAAAAACAGCCCAGAAAATGGCCTGTTTTTTGGCTATTTTCCAGCTGTTTTCCTGGTCAAAAATGGCTTGTAAAAAGGCCTGAAAATTCCCTGAAAAACAGCCCGGAAAACAGCCTGTTTTTTGGCTGTTTTCGGGCCATTTTCCAGGCCATTTTCTGGCTGTTTTCTGGGTAAAAAATTGCTTCAAAAAGGCCTGAAAATTCCCTGAAAAACAGCCCGGAAAATGGACTGTTTTTTGGCTGTTTGGGGGCTATTTTCCTGGTCAAAAATGGCTTGTAAAAAGGCCTGAAAATTCCCTGAAAATCAGCCCGGAAAACGGCCTGTTTTTTGGCTGTTTTCAGGCCATTTTCTGGCCGTTTTCTGGGTCAAATATTGCTCCAAAAAAGGCCTGAAAATTCTCTGAAAAACAGCCCGGAAAACAGCCTGTTTTTTGGCTGTTTTCGGGCCATTTTCCAGGCGTTTTCTGGGTCAAAAACGGCTTGTAAAAAGGCCTGAAAATTCCCTGAAAAACAGCCCAGAAAATGGCCTGTTTTTTGGCTATTTTCCAGCTGTTTTCTTGGTCAAAAACCGCTTGTAAAAAGGCCTGAAAATTCCCTGAAAAACAGCCCGGAAAACGGCCTGTTTTTTGGCTGTTTTCAGGCCATTTTCTGGCCGTTTTCTGGGTCAAATATTGCTCCAAAAAAGGCCTGAAAATTCTCTGAAAAACAGCCCGGAAAACGGCCTGTTTTTTGGCTGTTTTTGGGCCATTTTCCAGGCGTTTTCTGGGTCAAAAATGGCTTGTAAAAAGGCCTGAAAATTCCCTGAAAAACAGCCCGGAAAACAGCCTGTTTTTTTGGCTGTTTTCGGGCCATTTTCCAGGCCATTTTCTGGCTGTTTTCTGGGTTAAAAAGTGCTTCAAAAAGGCCTGAAAATTCCCTGAAAAACAGCCTGGGAAATGGCTTACTTTTTGGCTGTTTTGGGGCTGTTTTCCAGACTGTTTTTTAGGGAATTTTCAGGCCATTTTTTGAGCTGCTTTTGGCCCAAAAACCAGCTGGAAAACGGCCTGAAACACAGCCTGAGAAAAGCCCCCCAAAGCGGCCAAAAATCAGGCATGCGCACCCCAGCCAGTTGGCCTTTGGGTTTCTGGTGCTCCGGCATGCACCCATGCGCACGCATTGTGGTTTGGGCACTCAGTGTCGAAAAAGTTTGTCATCACTGCCCTGCACCATTCCAAACAAGTGGCTGTCCAGTCTCTTCTCAAAAACCTCCAGTGATGAAGCAGCCACAACTTCTGAAGGCAACTTCTGCTCCACTGGTTAATTGTTCTCACCGTTAGGAAATTTCTCCTTCTGGGTTGGCTCACTCCTAGAGACGTTTCCATCCATTGCTTCTTGACCTGCCTTCTGGTGCTTTGGAGAATAGGTTGACCTCCTCTTCTTCGTGGCAGCCCTTGAGATATTGGAACACTGCTATCCTATCTCCCCTAGTCCTTCTCTTCACTAGATTAGTGAACATATCTAATACCTGCAACCGTTCATCATATAGTCTCCAAGCCCCAAATCATCTTGGTGGGTCTTTTCTGCCCTCTTTGCAAAGCCTCAACATCTTTTTTTTTTTAATAATGCGGTGATCAAAACTGGATGCAGCATTAGAGAAGATGAGAAGAACCTTCCAAGTTCAGGATTTGGATTTGGATTTATTAGATTTATATGCCGCCCTTCTCCCAAGGACTCAGGGCGGCGTACAGCATTAAAAAACACATAGTACAAAAAGTTAAAAGGAAATTAGAAACAGTCCAAAAACAAACCCAATTTATATAACACTCACATTTTAAAAATTAAATAAAATTAACAGGCCAGGCCTGTTAATTTGAGTTGGGTGGTCATAGAAATTTGAATGAATGAATGAATTGGAAGAAATGTCCTTCTGGGTTCAGCTCCAAGTGGGGGGAAAAGACACCAGAAACATGGAGGCTGCTTGGAAAGATGGCTTAATGGTGGACAGGAGCTTGAGCTACTGAAAAGAAAAGGGGGATCACAGGCTTCCAGATGTTGGGTGAAGAAGAAAAAGAAAGAGGGAGATGCTGAAAGTCCCTGGTTTTATGTCCTCTCTGGGCTTTGAACCTGAGCTTGTATTCTGATTGGTTGTCAGACTCCCATGACGTTATGCAAGGGCCAACTCTCTAGGCTGTGTTTTGAGTCCAGGTTTGGTTGAGCCTTGCTTCTTCCCAGGTAGCTAATACTATCACGCCTTAATCCCATCACCCTGGAGCTGAAGGGGGATATCTTTGTTATGTAGAATAGACAGACTCCGTCCTTTTAATGGCCCGTTGACAAAAGTGGGGGCTATTAAGAGCGAGTCTGTTTCCTGCCTAAAAAACATGTTCCTCCATTTCTGATCCAGGGAAATATAATATTCTGCCTTTTCAATATTTCCGCAGGATATTTCATTTTCCTAGGAGAGGGGTGGGTTTTAACTTCCTACAAATGAATGAATGAATGAGACACAGCTCACTGACACACGCGGAGGCACACAAAGAGACACTCAAATAACCATCACAGTGAAGGTTACTAAGGAAAAAAAGGGATTCCTTTTCACAGTGATTCCACCCTCTGCTCCATCCCTTCATCTACCCACATAAATTAATCATTTTACCAAGGAGCCACTTCAAACATTTTCTATTGCCCAACTAATGCTGTTGGCGTTTTTTTCCCCTTAATCTACTGCAGATCACAAGCACTAAAGAGTGAATTCATCTTATTCCTCTCACAAAAACTCTTTTATTGTACAAAACCAAAGGGCCCCTTCCTGATTTCCAACCTTCATGCTAATGCTGTCCATTGTTTCCCCAGTCCCCACCCTGTTTTAATCTGGAGCCTCCAGATCACTTTACATGCACAAGGACTTTCTGTCTACTTTAATCTATAAATGTCTTATCTCAGCCTTTTCTTTCCATGTTCCTATCTGTCTGTTTGCAGAGAGAGGTTTTCCTACTTTATCTACAGTATTTGTTAAGTTCCTTATGCCCAGGTGTTAGACGCAAGCTCATTTGCATTTGAAAGTCTTTCTCTGAAGTCTGGCAAATGGAGATTTCCTCTCCTCCCCAGTCCTGAGAGGCCTCTCTTCCTTAAAAAAAAAGTGTTTTTATTTTCAAACATACACATACAATACATAGACTACGTTTACACAGTACATTGGAACTTCATGTTCCTTCTTACAGCAGTTTCAAATTGATTCAATTCTCTTCATGCTATTTCCCCTTCTAATACGTTTCACTTAAGCTTCACCGTTTTTTAACCCTCTCATTTTGTTATCTTTTACTTATCTATCTAATACAGGGGTGTCCAAACTTGGGAACTTTAAGACTTGTGTACTTCAACTCCCAGAATTCCCCAGTCCACAAGTCTTAAAGTTCCCAAGTTTGGACACCCCTAATCTAATATATTGGCTAATAACCTCTGATAAGTTTAATTTCTCTTGAGTAAATATATATGGGCTAGTCCTCCTAAACTTCTACTTTTTGACTTTATTAGATTCTTTCCTTAACCTTTGTTTCTCTCCTCCAATCACCTATACCATTTTCCCCATATCCGGTAATATCTTCCTTTCCATGAATTTCTTTTTGTTAATTTGTCCATTTCGGTACAACCCAGAACCTGTCTTATTTTCTCGTCTTCGTTTGGTATCAGTTTGTTTTTCCATTTCTGAGCTAAAGCAATCCTCACTGCCATAATTATGTGTAGAATTAAATACAAAATCCCTTTTTAATATTCGGTCGTCATTATTCCTAATAAGAACAACTCTGGTTTCCAATCAATTTGTACTCCTGTTATCAACTCCAACCAATGTTTAATCTTTTTCCAATACTTTTTGGCTGTCTCACACCATATCACCATAAATGATAGTATGTTCCGTGTGCTTTTTCGCATTTCCAACATTTTGATGGCCTCTCTTCCTGATATGTGGGGCTCTGTCCCTGGAATACTGCACACAGTGGGGCGGTTTTGGGACTTTTGCAGATTTTGGGTCAGATTCCTTTTGCCTGCCTCTCAGCTCCAAATCTTGCAGTTTTTCTCCCCATTGTCTGGAGTACTTTTTTTTCAAACTTGACTAGTTTGTGGGTGGACTTTTAACTTTCACAGCATGCTGTGAGATGGGTAGACTTCAACTTCCCAGAATTCGCCAGCCCACATGCTTTGAGATTGCTGGACTTCAACTGCCAGAATTCTCCAGCCATCATGCTGTGAGAGGGATGGACTTCAACTCCCAGAATTCCCCAGCCAGCTTGTTTTGAGATGGGTGGGAATTCCCAGAATTCTCCAGCCATCATGCTATGAGAGGGATGGACTTCAACTCCCAGAATTCCCTAGCCAGGCATAAAGCTGAGGAATTCTGGGAGTTGAACTCCACGCATCTTCAATTTGCCAAGGTTGTGAAAGATGGCTGTAGATCTTTGTCTGCATTGGCATGTACGAATCTGGAACAGTAACGTTTAACAAGATATTTTGAGACTTTGGCATTCAATTAATGATTGAACGAACCTGTTACGCGAGTCTGAAATAATTGCATCATTCGAAGCTGAAGCAACAGCCAGGCAAAGTTTTATTTATTTATTTTAAATTGCTTTTATAATAACAACCCAAAAAGAAAAAAAAGAAACCAAATCTAAGGATCATTATAATGCTAATATGTACATTTTGAAAGAAGCAAAAAAGGTACACATAAAAAGCGATTTAAAAAGTGGAAACAAATACAGCAGATAAAAAAGAAAATAACGAAGTGCAATATATCATTATAGCAATTAAGTTACATAAGAGCCAGACAACTCATTGTTCCATTTAGTTTTTACGCCCACTTTCTATGCAAGAAACCAATTGAACCATTTCAATTTCAGTCTTGTAGATCTTCCAATTGTCAAATGAGTCAGAAATCAAAACAGTAAGAAATAAGAAATATTTAATGTTTAGAAAAGAGGAAGAAATTAAAACCATCTTAGGGTTTATTTGTTTTTGTTGCTTTTAACTCACTTGATAAGTACAGGTAGTCCTCAACTTACAAGAGTTTATTTAGTGACTGTTCAGAGTTACAACGGCACTGAAAAAAACGACATGACTATTTTTCACACTTATGACCATTTCAGCATCCCTATGACAACATGATCAAAATTCATAGTCTTGGCAACTGAGTCACATTTATGACGGTTGCAGTTTCTCGGAGTCCCACACTCCCCTTTCGCAACCTTCTGACAAGCAAAGTCAACGGGGAATGAAGATTCACTTAACAACCATGTTACTGCCTTAACTGCAGTGGTTCGCTTAACAAATGTAGCAAGAAAGGACGTAAAACGGGAACACAATTCGTTTAACAAATGTTTCGCTTAGCAAGCTAAATTTTGGGCTCAATTGTGGTCCTAATTCAAGGACTACCTGTAACTTTGTGGGGATTTTCTTACCAAGTAGACCCTCGTTAGTTTACTTCTTTCAAATGTTTAGAGGTGCTGAGTGACTTGCAGTTGCAAAAATAATAAACAGCCTTAGAAAAGGAAAGAAGTTATGAACAGTCCCGAGAGAGACATATATGCCAAAACCCCATTCAAGAGAGGCTCAGCTATCACCTTGTTCCATGCCTGAGAGGACATTAAAATTAAAAGGTTTTAATGATTATCTAAGTGTTATCAGGCTTTGGGTCATCCATTAATCATTCCGTTCTATAACAGATAAGGCACACCTGCAATGCCCCACCAGATGATATAGTTCAATTCAATCCACCTAAGCACTTTTAAGGTGGGTGGACTTAAGTTCCCAGAATTCCCTAGCCAGCATGGCTCCTTGGGGAATTCTGGGAGTTGAAGTACACATATCTCAAAGCGTGCCGGCTGGGGAATTCTGGGAGTTGAAGTCCATGCATCTCGAAGCATGCCGGCTGGGGAATTCTGGAAATTGAAGTCCACACATCCCAAGGCATGCCCCCTGGGGAATTCTGGGAGTTGAAGTACACATATCTCAAAGCATGCTGGCTGGGGAATTCTAGGAGTTGAAGTCCATGCATATCAAAGCATGTGGGCTGGGGAATTCTGGGAGTTGAAGTCTACCCATCTCAAACCATGCCAGCTGGGGAATTCTGGGAATTGAAGTCAATGCATCTTGAAGCAAGCTGGCTGGGGAATTCTGGGAGTTGAAGTCCATGCCTCCCAAGGCATGCCCTCTGGGGAATTCTGGGAGTTGAAGTTCATACATCTCAAAATATGCCAGCTGGAGAATTCTGGGAATTCATGTCCATGCATCTCAAAGCATGCTCCTTGGGAATTCTGGGAGTTGAAGTCAACCCATCTCAAACCATGCCAGCTGGGGAATTCTGGGAATTGAAGTTCATACTTCTCAAAATATGCCAGCTGGAGAATTCTGGGAATTCATGTCCATGCATCTCAAAGCATGCTCCTTGGGAATTCTGGGAGTTGAAGTCAACCCATCTCACGGTTGCCAAGATTAAGAAACACTGATCTAGCAATATAATAATTCTGCTCGTTGTTTTTTTTTAAGGTCTTCTCCAGTAAGTTGCTGGCATTACCAAAAAGCAGGGACTTTTTTTGGCCAGCAGGAAGATTTGCAGAAAATCTAGCCGCCTGTTGTTCAGAAGCAGTCCCAGTCCCTGGAGATAGAATTGTTATGGGTTTATGGAAGAAATTCACCTGGAGCCAGGTACCTGCATCTCCAAGTGCCACAGGCAATTTGCAACCTTGTGTGACTTGTAGCCTTTCTGGGTACAATCAGATGCTGGTTTCATATTAGGCAAGAGAGGAAGCACCTGTCCAGGTTAAACAACTGATGCAATCCTGAAGCTAATTTGCAAGAGTGGATTTTTAAAAGCCAAACTACGCACTGAGAATCTCTCACACCAACCACACCAGAAAAGGAAAGAGTGTGTTTGTGTTGCGTTACAGACTTCGACTTACAACCACTATTGAGCCCAAAATTTATGTTGCTAACCAAAACATTTGATAAGTGAAGTTTGGTCCCATTTTACCACCTTTCTTGCCACAGTTGTTAAGTGAATCATTGCAGTTGTTAAGTTAGTAACCCGGTTGTTAAGTGAATCTGGCTTTCCCATTGACTTTGCTTATAAGAAGGTGGCAAAAATTGATTGCATGACCCCGGGACATTGGAACTATTATAGCAATAGCGCTTAAGAGTTATATACCGCTTCACAGTGCTTTTACAGCCCTCTCTAAGTGGTTTACAGAGTCAGCCTCTTGCCCCCAACAATCTGGGTCCTCATTTTACCCACCTCGGAAGGATGGAAGGCTGAGTCAACCTGAGCCAGTCAGGATTGAACTCCTGGCAGTGGGCAGAGTTTGTCTGCAATACTGCATTCTAACAGGAAGGAAGGAGGGAGGGAGGGAGGGAGGGAGGGAGGGAAGGAAGGAAGGAAGGAAGGAAGGAAGGAAGGAAAGAAGGAAAGAAGGAAAATAGCAATAGCACTTAGACTTATATATCGCTTTACAGTGATTTGCAGCCCTCTATAAGTGGTTTACAGAGTCAGCCTCTTGCCCCCAACAATCTGGGTCCTCATTTTACCCACCTCGGAAGGATGGAAGGCTGAGTCAACCTTGAGCCAGTCAGGATCGAACTGCTGGCAGTTGGCAGAGTTAGCCTGCAATTCAACATTCTAACCACTGTGCACCATGGATGGACAGATGGGTGGATGGATGGATGGATGGATGGATGGATGGATGAAGGGCAATAGCACAGACATATATTGCTTCGCAGTACTTCACAGCCCTCTCTAAACAGTTTGCAGTCAGCCTCTTGCCCCCAACATTCTGGGTCCTCTTTTTACCCACCTCAGAAGGACGGAAGGCTGAGTCAACCCTGAGCCTGGTGAGATTTGAACTGCTGAACTGCAGCTAGCAGTCAGCTAAAGTAGCCTGCAGTACTGCACTCTAACCACTGCGCCACCTCGGCTCTTAATATGAGTCAGTTGCCAAGCATCTGAATTTCGATCAGGTGACCATGGGGATGTCGAAAAATAGTCATAAGCCACTTTTACAGTGCTCTTGTAATCTTGGTCACTAAATGAATGAACTGCAAGTAGAAGGCTACCTGTATTGTGCCAATAGAAATTAGGGTCCTTGCTGTTAATTTTCAAATCTTTGTTGCATATTTGGTGTCAGACGCTGAAGTTCCAAAACCTAAGCAAAATTTGATCTGTTATTAATTAGATGGGAGACCACCAAGAAGAGCAGACCTAGGAAGTGAGAAGGAGGGGGAGGGGAAGAAGGCAATATTGCTATCCATAAAATGTCCATGGGTTCCACAAAAGTCAAATTTGGCCTGAGGAACTCTTCAAGATATAGAGTGCCAGACACTTTAGCTAGATAAAGGTAAAGATTCCGCTCACACATATGTGCTACTCATTCCTGACTCTAGGGGGCGGTGCTCATCTCCGTTTCAAAGCCAAGGCGTCAGCGCTGTCCGAAGACGTCTCCGTGGTCATGTGGCCGGCATGACTCAACGGCAAAGGTGCACGGGACGCTGTTACCTTCCCACCAAAGGTGGTCCCTATTTTTCTACTTGCATTTTTACATGCTTTCGAACTGCTAGGTTGGCAGAAGCTGGGACAAGTCACGGGAGCTCACTCCATTACGCAGCGCTAGGGATTCAAACCGCTGAACTGCCAACCTTTCTGATCGACAAGCTCAGCGTCTTAGCCACTGAGCCACCACGTCCCAGGAAAATCCTTCATTAATATGAACCATTCGAAATGCTTTCTTCTCTGCCAATAGCCACATTTTTTTCCAGCATTCAGTTGTCCACAGCCATCTACCCCCTCCCACCCACCCCCATGGTGGGCCGGGGACTGGATGCAGAGTGGGCTCCCCTGAGCTTAACCAGTTCAGCTGGGATCAACAGGATTGGGATTTAAAACTGAGCCACATTTTTAATAGTGTTTGAAATCCATAGAGTTGTCCACAGTGGTTTTATTTTTGGGGGTCGGTAGGACTCCAGTTTCTTAACTCCTGAAGTTAACAAAGGAGAATTATGGCCAGATTGTGGGAGAGCCCTGCATTAAGAAAGGGAGACGGACATAAGGGAGATAAAAATGATGTACTGATGGATAATTTTTGTAGCTCAGGGTTGAAATTGGGGGTGGGGGCATTGATGCTCTCTGAACTTGTTTTATTTTTCTTGCAGACATTTCATTACACAACTAGGTAACATCATCAGTGCAAACCCCTCTCCTTTCTAGTGTTGGAAGAAATTTTCCTGGTCCGTTCCCAGCTAGGAAGCAGTCACCAATGCTGAGAAGAAATAGACATGGAAGCCAGCTGCCACAAAAGGGATCCTTTAATTCAGGGAGGCAAGAAAATAGTGAGGCAGCATTCCTGGCTTGCAAGCATGACTCTCGGCCTTTTATGGTTAATTCCCCTTTGAAGCTCCTGCAGCCTGATGGGTTTCTGATTGCCCTGGGTTTTGCTTATCTGGGTTAATCTTGGTCTTTTGTTTTTCTTGTCCTAGGAGTTAATCCTGTCAGGGAGGCAGGAAAAAGGGAGTTTCGATTTACCTTGGAGGATTTATGTTTAGCCTGATTCCCCTTATCCTAATGGTTCTACTTAAGTGTTCCTTTCAGCTGGTGATTTTGCCTGGGGGTTTTCTTAAAGGGGGAAGGGCTGACTTGAGTTTCTCGGCACTGTTTTCTGGGGTTTCTGGTGCTGTGAGGTTTCTGTCACTGTCCTTTTGGGGTATACTTCCCACACTAGCACTGATGATATTACCTAGTTGGGTAATGAAACGTCAGCAAGAAAACAACCGAGCTCAGAGAGCACCCTAGGGCCCTGGAAGCTTTTTCAAGTTTCTGAATAGATGCTATCTATGCTGCAATATTTGTGGGAGATCCCCCTTTTCCTTTTTTTAAATTTTTCTCACCTAAGTTGGGTCTTTGCAGGCAACCCTTATCACCCCGGGGATCTAAATAAAACATTTAGGGGGCAGCAAGGGCCTCTGTTCTCTTGAACTTATTCTCTGAAGTGGCTGGGCTGCCCGCAGTTAAAACCAGCTGTTTCACTTCCATTTTCAGCAGCTGTTGCCTTTAGCAGGTGTTCGATGCCTCTTTCCTTCAGGCTGGTGCAATCAGTATATCAAATCATGACAAGGTTTCCCCCTTTGGGACAGCAAGCTGAATTTTAGTGTTCAAACATGTTAGGGAATCTTTAGGACAGGCTGCCCCCTGCTGGATCACAGAGGCATTTGTCAGTTTTCACTGAATCTGAAATCAGGGCAATATAATGGAATGTATAAGACATTCTGCCCCCTTGTGTCTTACTGGAATATTGCAGCTTCCTTTGGGAAAAATAAGGCTATTAATTGATGACATAATAGGGCAAACAGTCCCCTTGTGGCTGGGCTGGGGTATTGACCAGATAATGGGGAAGATAATGCAATGTACTGGAAGCTAGAGGACATGTTGCTCCCCTGGTGACTGAGTTGGGTATTGCAGGATCCCTGACATCCAATGCAATCCTAAATTGTTTTAAGAGAGGGATACAATCAAGATCAAGGGAGGTACTAATACCACTCTAGAAAAGCTCTAGTAAGACCACACTTAGAATACTTCATCCAGTTTTGGTCACAACACTATAAAAAAAATGCTGAGACTCTAGAAAGAGTGCAGAGAAGAGCAACCAGGATGATTTGGGGACTGGAGGTTAAAACATACGATGAACAGTTGCAGGAACTGGGCCTGGCTAGTCTAGTGAAGAGAAGGACCAGGGGAGACAGGAGAGTATCTTCCAATATTTGAGGGGCTCCACAGAGAGGAGGGTATTAAGCTATTTCCCAAAGTACCCAAAGGCCAGACAAGGAACAATGGATGGAAACTGATCAAAGAGAGATTCAACCCAGAAATAAGGAGGAATTTTCTGACAGTGAGAACAATCAACCCATTTGATTGTTGTGGGGGCTTCATCACCTGAGACTTTCAACAAGAGATTGGACTGCCAATTGTCAGAAATGGTGTAGGGTCTCCTGTTTGAGGGGGGGTTGGACTAGATGACCTTTAAAGTCCCTTCCAACTCTGTTAATCTGTTAACCTCCAAGCACCAAATCGCTTAAGATACTATCCATAAACTCAAGATGGATCAGGGGACGGTGATTGGAGGCCAAATGGGAGGGAGTGCAAGGGGGAGGACCAGCTGGAAGGGCCCCTTTTCTCTCTTCCAAAAGCAGAATAGAGAATAACAGAGTTGGAAGAGACCTTGTAGGTCATCTAGTCTAACCCCCTGCCCAAGCAAGAGACCCTCCACCATTTCTGACAAATGGCAGTCCAGTCTCTTCTTGAAAGCCTCCAGGGATGAAGCTCCCACAACTTCTGAAGGCAACTTCAGTTCTATGGGTTGATTGTTCTCACTGTCAGAAAATTTTTCCTTATTCCCAGGTTGAATCTCTCCTTGTTCAGTTTTAAAGCCTTCTTAAAAATCTTCTTTTTGGGAAGGAAGGAAGGAAGGAAGGAAGGAAGGAAGGAAGGAAGGAAAGAAAGAGTTGGAAGGGGACCTTGGAGGTCTTCTAGTCCAACCCCCTGCTCAAGCAGAAAACCTTATACGATTCCAGGCAAATGGTTGTCCAATCTCTTCTTGCAAACCTCCAGTGATGGAGAACCCACAGAGGTTCTAGAGAGGCTGAGCCTTTCCGCGGATTGTTCTCACGGAACAATTAATCTCATTCATTAATTCAAGTCGACGGGCGGCCTTCAACGCGTCTTCAGGCTGCCAAGGTTGGGACAGCCCCTCCTAAACGCCACCCACGGCCCAGGTCGGATTACGAAGCTGGGGGTCCCGGCGGGGGGATTCTCCCTCTGCCCCGATGGGCTGGACTGAGAAAGCCGAAAGAGGAACGCGCCACCCGAAGAGGACGGCGCCATCCGCCCCGCATGCAACCCGCAGGAGGGCAGAGCCAGCGCAGTCGGAACGCCCCGCCTGGAACGAGCGCCTTCTTTCCCGAAGGTGAGGCTGGAGCGGCGGGACTGTAAGACCTGTGCACCGGAGTCACCTGCGCCTTTTTTTTGCGGGCGTGCAGGTGAGATTGGAGGGGCGGGGCGGGTTGAGACTTGGGCTCCGGGACTCACCTGCGCCTTCTTTCCTGCCGCTTAGGTGAGGGGGGGGGGGCGGGGCGGCGAGTCCTGGACCCCGGCCTCACTTGCGCTTTCTTTGCGAGCGCGCAGGTGGGTTTGGAGGGGCGGGAGGGGTCGAGACTTGGGCTCCGGACTCACCTGCGCCTTCTTTGCGGGCGCATAGGAGAGCTTGGAGGGGCGTGAGGGGTCGAGCTTGGGCTCCGGATTCACCTTCCTTGGGGCGCGCAGGTGAGGCGGGCGGGGTCGAGACTTGGGGTGCGGATTCACCTGCGCCGTCTTTGCGGGCGCGCAGGTGAGAACGGAAGGGCGTGGCCCAACCGGCGGCATCCCCCGCCTACCTGTCCAAAGCCGCCGCCCTCACCTGAGCCGCGCGAGAGCAGCGCCAGCCGCCTCCCGCCCACCTGTCTACCTGCCCGGCTCTGCCCTGCTCTGCCTTGCTGGCTGGCGGCTTCCGGGCTCGGCCGATCCGAGGGCGCATCCCGGACTTCGGGGCAGGGCGGCGGCGGGGCCAGCAGAGCCGGATCGGCAAGTAGCATGGCTTCGGCTTCTTACGACGTCAGCCGCGCCTTCTCGGAAGCGCCTCCGCTGCAAAACCAGCCGGACAATACGGCCTTCACCCAGCAGCGGCTGCCGGCGTGGCAGCCATTGCTGTCGGCTGGCACAGTGCTGCCCCTCTTCTTCGGGCTGGGCCTCGCCTTCCTGGCCATCGGGCTGGGCCTTTTCTTCACCTCGGAGGCCATCCAGGAGCTGGAGCTGGACTACACGGGCACCCCGGGCAACAACTGCTCCACCTGTGCCCGCCTGACCAATAGCAGCGACCCGCGGCGGGTGCGCTCCTGCCAGTGCGGGCTGACCTTCAAGCTGCCCGCCCCCTTCCCGCTGCCCGTCTGCCTCTACTACCAGCTCTCCAACTACTTCCAGAACAACCGGCGTTACAGCATCTCCCGGGACGACGAGCAGCTCAGCGGCGTGACCTGGGCTCTGCGCCACCCCATCCAGGAGTGCAAGCCTTACCGTTACAACAGCCAAGGGGTGCCCATCGCGCCCTGCGGGTCGGTGGCCAACAGCCTCTTCAACGACACCTTTGAGCTCTTCTACCAGCTGCCCAACGGCTCCCTGCCCAAAGTGGCCTTGGATAAAGTGGGCATCTCCTGGTGGACCGACAGCAACGTCAAGTTCCAAAACCCGGAGCCGGTCAACCACAGCCTGTGTGACGCCTTCATCCGCACGGCCAAGCCTCCCTTCTGGTCTCGGACGGCCTGCATGCTGGACCCACACGACCGCAACAACACGGGCTTTGTCAACGAGGAATTCATCGTCTGGATGCGCACGGCCGCCCTGCCCACCTTCCGAAAGCTTTACGCCCGCATCCGCCACGATAACTTCTCGGCGTCACTGCCCCAGGGCACGTACTACCTGAACATCAGCTACAATTACCCCGTGCTGGGTTTCCACGGGAGCAAGAAGGTTATCTTGAGCACCCTTTCCTGGATGGGGGGTAAGAATCCCTTCCTTGGCATTGCCTACCTGGTCCTGGGCGCTGCCTGTATCTTGGGTGGCATCGTCATGACCGTCGTCCATCTCAAATACCGGCAGCAGAACGAAGAGGATGATGATGATTAGGAGGCCAAGCCTGACGTCTCCTTCCCAGGACTTTTCGGAGATGTTGGCCGTCCCATCATTGCTTCGGTGGCATGGCGAAGGGCTGGGAGATGCTGGCGAGGTTATCCAGATAGCCGAAAGGCAACATCTGGAGAGCATCACGCTGGATTGGCTTTGGAAAGCGGTGAATAATCGTACCTCAGTGGGAAGTGAGAGCGATGCTTCTCAACGCACGAAGAGTGGAGTCTGTTATGTAGCTTTTCTAGAAAATAACCCTCAGATCCATAATTTTTCAAGCGGGTGAAGTTGATTCATGGGCGTTGAATGCTACCATTTCTAATCATTAGAAGTCCGATATGAAGGGTGTGGCTAACACAACATTGTTTGGGGAAAACCCTGCTGTTCTCCTTATGAAGGGCCTTCTCCCACACAAACTATTGTTTAAATGTGAATGTTGGAAACTATCCTCTAACTTGGATCTTAGTTTTGGCCTGTTCTTAAATACTGGGCAGATAACAAAGCATTTGTTGTTTACACAATGTTTACTCATGGTTAACTGTATGATGTGTTGTTGTTGATCCGCTTAGATCAGGGGTGGCTGGGGAATTCTGGGAGTTGAAGTCCACAAGTCTTAAAGTTCCCAAGTTTGGACATCCCTGGCTTAGATGGTATTGAATGGGATAAATTCAGTTGGCTAATTCAGAGTTAGTCTATTGTGCAAATCTAGCCAGTGAGAAATGTATACAACTAGTCCTTGACTTACGACCACAATTCAGCCCCAAATTTCTATTGCTAAGCAGAGACAGTTGTTGAGTGACTTTTGCCTCATTTTACGACCTTTCTTGCCATGGTTGTTCAGTGAAACACTGCAATTGTTAAGTTAGCAACGTGGTTGTTAAGTGAAATCTGTCTTCCCCGTTAATTTTGCTCCACAGAAGGTTGCAAAAGAGGTTGCATCATGTGACTCGGGAACACTGCAACCGTCATAAATATGAGTCAGTTGCCAAGCATCTGAATTTTGATCATGCAACTATGGGGCGTAAGTCACTTTTTTCAATGCTATTATAAGTTTGAACGGTTACTAAATGAACTGCTGTAAGTCTGAGACTACCTGTAATACAAGATTATTATCACTTTATGATCATCATTTAGGTTTTCACCAAGGTAGAATGGAATAGAATAGCAGAGTTGGAAGGGACCTTGGAGGTCTTCTAGTCCAACCCCCTGCCTAGGCAGGAAACCCTATACCGTTTCAAACAAAGGGCTATCCAACATCTTCTTAAAGACTTCCAGTGTTGGGGCATTCACAACTTCTGGAGGCAACTTCTGTTCCACTGATTAATTGTTCTCACTGCCAGGAAATTTCTCCTCAGTTCTAAGTTGCTTCTCTCCTTGATTAGTTTCCACCCATTGCTTCTTGTTCAGCCCTCAGGTGCTTTAGAGAATAGCTTGACCCCCTCTTCTTTGTGGCAACCCCTGAGATATTGGAACACTGATATCATGTCTCCCCTAGTCCTTCTTTTCATTAAAGTAGACATACCCAATTCCTGCAACTGTTCTTTATGGTTTTTAGCCTCCAGTCCCCTAAACATCTTTATTGTTCTTCTCTGCACTCTTTCTAGAGTCCCAACATCTTTTTTATATCGTGGCGACCAAAACTGGATGCAGTATTCCAAGCGTGGCTTTAACCATGGCATTATAAAGTGATATTAAAGATATTTGTGCCTAGTAGTCGAATTCTCTTAGCTAAAAATGTGGATGGAATAACTGACTTCTTGTCTCTTTGGGTGGAGTTGTAGAGAGCTCCATGGGTCTACTAGTTGCTTAAGGATTTTGTGATCTTGTTTCCATTGCAAGACCTGTTAAAAAAATGAGTCACACGATATTGAAAAGCTCCGTGTACACAAGGAGCAAAGCATATTTTGCACTGTATTTGCATCCATTTCAGCTTCTGTACTCTATATTTTCTTGACAAGTGCAAATACGTTTGAGGGCATCACAATATTTTTATGCCTGTGGTGGCCAATTACAGACAAATGATTACCAACAAAGGGTCCTGTTTAATTGATGTACACAGTGAACAGAATAACAAGAGTGGGAAGGGACTTTGGAGGTCTTCTAGTCCAACCCCCTGCTCAAGCAACAGACCCTATGCCATCCCAGACAAATGACTGCCTAGTTTCTCCAGTGTTGGAGTATCCACAACTTCTGGAGGCAACTTCTGTTCCACTGATTAATTGTTCTCACTGCCAGGAAATTTCTCCTCAGTTCTAAGTTGCTTCTCTCCTTGATTAGTTTCCCCCCATTGCTTCTTGTTCTGCCCTCAGGTGCTTTGGAGAAGAGCTTGACTCCCCCTTCTTTGGGGCAACCCCTGAGATATTGGAAAACTGCTATCATGTCTCCCCTAGTCCTTCTTTTCATTCAACTAGACATACCCAGTTCCTGCAACCGTTCTTCATATGTTTTAGCCTCCAGTCCCTTAATCGTCTTTGTTGCTCTTCTCTGCACTCTTTCTAGAGTCTCCACATCTTTTTTTTGAGTTATTGAGTTATTCCTCTCACACCTGTGAGCAAACACCTGTGTCAAAAAGTAATTTTGATTTTATTTATATTTTGTCATTTCAGGCTCCAAAGAAACTATTCCCCCCCCTTCCTTCATCCTCTACTACTTGAGGCACTCTTGAACTGTGGAAGATATTTTTTTAAGATTATAGATTACTCTATAATCTGTGTAGTTCAATCTATGGTTATCGGGGAGAATTTCTAGATTTTCATGACAAATCAAGTTCCTTCTTAAGGTTAAACTGATAAAATCACCGTGTCGTTGCTTTCTGTAAAAATCTTACCGTGCCCTAAGAATACTAGATATTTCTGTGCCATTTATGATTGCTCCCTGTGCCTATGATACTTGATAATTAACACACCAGAAGGATTATTTTGATGGAATAAGTTATATTTCAATATGTGATTCTCGGGCGTTTCATTTCTTTAATAATGCAACTCATTTTTTTAAAGGTAGAGTTACAGGAAGCATTAAGTGTGCACTTCTGCGTGTGACGTTTCCTCTTCTCTGATTTGAAATGGAGAGCCTTCCAAAGTTCACTTTTCTTGTACTTTAATCAAATAAATGATATTATGGTAATAAAGTTGCGTCGTGTTTTTGAAGGAAGAAGGTACATAGTGTGACAAATAATGTGTACGGATTTGAGTGGTGGGTTTCAAGTCGCCCTCGACTACAACCACAATTGATCCCCAGACTTCTGTTGCGAAGCTGACACAGTTGTTAAGTGAACTTTGTCCCGTTGTACGGCCTTCCTTGCCACAGTTGTTAAGTGAATCACTGCAGCTGTTAAATTTGTAACACAGCTGTTACGTGAATCTGGCTTCCCCATTGATTTTAGTTGCCAGAAGGTCGCCAAAAATGAATCCGTTGCCAAGGGTCCGAATTTTGATCATGTGGGGTGCTGCGATGGTCATAATGTGTGTGAAAAATGATCATAAGTCACTGGAACAGATTAACAGAGTTGGAAGGGACCTTGTAGGTCATCTAGTCTAACCGCAGCAGACCCTACACCATTTCTGACAAATGGCAGTCCAATCGCTTCTTAAAAGCCTCCAGTGACGCTGCTTTAACGTTGAACAGTCACTAAACAAACTGTAGGAAGTCGAGGGCTAACCTGCTGGAGACAACCTGAAAAAGAAACAACAAAAGTCGCAATCCATTTTTCTTCTGCTTTTATGGCTACCGTCAACCATCGTAGTTCCTCTCTTCCTACAATGACCCCTTGAAATCTGTTATTCCTTTAAATCTGAAAAATCAACACAGCTCCAAGTGGTGAATTAAACCAGGAAAATAAATTGGGAAATCGGTAACTTTCTATGGTCGGTTTGTCCGTGTCTAGCAAACAGAATAATTAGGGGAGATTGGAACCATCATCATCATTTAGCAAACCCCATAATCCCTGGATGGAGTCTGGGCAACTGAATGGAGCTAGCAGAGCGTTTTACTGGCCAGCTGCCCTTCCTGTCACCAATGCGGAGTTTTGTTCAGCAGATATATTCTGTGCCCAGAGAGAGAAATATCTGCCTCTACCTAGGATTGAACCCACAGCCTCCTGATTGCGAAGTGAGTGAGAGCTCCACCTCTAGGCCACCGTACCACTCTACTTAGGGGAAATTGAAATCCTGGTATTAATTGAAGTTGCTTACTCTTTTTCCCTCTGGTGAGAAGGAAAGTTTAGAACTTGGAAGGAGTTGCCTCTTTATCTTTCATGGGTTTCTCTCAACTTGGCAAAAGAATAAGGTAAAAGGTAAAGGTTATCCTGGCACATATGTGCTAGTTGTTTCCGACTCTAGGGGGCGGTGCTCATCTCCCTTTCAAAGCCGAAGAGCCAGCGCTGTCCGAAGACGTCTCCGGGGTCATGTGCCCAGCATGACTAAATGCCAACAGCGCATGGGACCCTGTTACCGTCCCACCAAAGGTGGTTCCTGTTTTTCTACTTGCATTTTTTGCGTGCTTTCGAACTGCTAGGTTGGCAGAAGCTGGGACAAGTCACGGGAGCTCACTCCGTTACGCGGCGCTAGGGATTCGAACCGCCGAACCGTCGATCTTTCTGATCAACAAGCTCAGCGTCTTAGCCACTGAGCCACCGCGTCCCTTCGTAAATACCCAAAAGGATATTTCCACATTTATTTGGCAAAACAAAACACCATAAATGAAACAGGAACTTTTGCAAGAGGCAAAAGAAAAAGGGGGAGGTCTTGGTTAGCAACGGAAACTCCGGTCATAAGTGGAGGAGTTAACTTACAGCTTTCCCAAGTTGTGCTATAGTTCTACCACTAAGTGGCAGTGAAAGATAAAGCAGCTTTCTCCTGTTTGATTTTTATTTTTTAATGTAGCCACAGTTTACTTCAGTTCAGTGTTGTCTTATTTTAACCACATTTGGAGAAAAGCAATTACAAGCATTACTTTAATACCGCTTAAGAGCATTTCTTTGAGGATAATTTCTGCTCCTCCCCCAAAGTGTAGCCACTTATGGGACGATAACTCAGGATCCTGTTGGTTTAAATCTGGCTAAATACAGTTAGCGCTTGAGTTACAACCATTCGTTTATTGTGACAACTTCACAATGAGAGCGATTTGCTTAGCAACGGTGGCAATAAAGGTCACAAAAATGGAACAAACTCGCTCAACAAATGTCTCACTTAACCACGTAAATTTAGGGCTGATACGTTGAGGAGGGAAAAGTCAGCGATGGCAAACCTTTTTCTTAAGGCATGTTGAAATTGCACACCTGCGGGCTATCACTTGAGCCCGCATGCCCACTTAATCCTCCCTGCCCACCTGCGCATGTGTGCAAGCCCCCCCCCCCCATGCATGCACGCACGCACAACCTCTCCCAAGGCTCCGGAGATTTTCCTGAAGCCTGAAAACAGTCTCCCTTGGTCCTCCAGAAGGGCAAAAAATCAGGTGGCCGGTGCCCGCATGGCCGCCGGAGCTGACGGCTGGCGTGTCACCACGTATGACTTGTGTGCCATAGGTTGCCCTCACAGTCATAAGTCAAACCACGTATCATGGTTTGCTTTTGGAAGATGTAGGAAAGCAGCAATAAAGCTCTTAAGCGAGGGAAATATTCAACCTTCTTTTCCCCGGGGTCATGTGTTACACTTAATTGGAAGAGATGATGTACTGTAAGCAACAAAAAATAAAAAAAATCAGAGTTTGGGGATTAAAGCTAATTCTTGGTCAGCTGAGAATGAAAGGAAAAAAAATGTGTGTGACTCATAAGGCTTAAATTTACAGATTGTCTTCAGCTTTCAACCGTTTGTTTAGCAACTGTGTGAAGTTACAACTGCCCTGAAAAAGTCACGTGGCCAAAAGTCAGCCTCACAGCAACTGTGTAAGCCCTGGACTTACAACCCTCATTTAGTGACCATTCAAAGGCACTGGAAAAGGTGACTTATGACTTGCCTTCATGCTTATGATCATCCCAGCAATGTGTATTTATGGTGGTTACAGCTTCCTGGGGTCACAGATTCATCATTTGTGACTTTCCCAGATGCTTTCTGATGAGTAAAATCAATGACTATGATCATGATTTATCGCTTATAGTTTTTATGTACACAGAGAGCTTTATGCCCCGGAGACGAATTCCTTGTGTGTGTAATCATACTTGGCCAATCAAGAATTCTATTCTATTCTATTCTATTCTATTCTATTCTATTCTATTCTATTCTATTCTTTCTCTTCCCTTCCTCTATTTTATTCTATTCTATTCCATTCTATTCTATTCTCTCTTCCCTTTCTTTATTCTATTCTATTCTATTATTTCTCTTCCATTCTATTCCATTCTATTCTATTCTATTCTATTCTATTCTATTCTATTCTATTCTATTCTATTCTATTCTATTCTATTCTATTCTATTCTATTCTATCTTCCCTTCCTCTATTTTATTCTATTCTATTCTATTCCATTCTATTCTATTCTCTCTTCCCTTTCTTTATTCTATTCTATTCTATTCTATTCTTTCTCTTCCCTTCTATTCTGTTCTATCCTATTCTATTTTATTCTATTCTATCTTCCCTTCCTCTATTTTATTCTATTCTATTCCATTCTATTCTATTCTATTCTATCTTCCCTTCCTCTATTCTATTCTATTCTATTCTATTCTATTCTATTCTATTCTATTCTATTCTATTCTATTCTATTCTATTCTATTCTATTCTATCTTCCCTTCCCTTCATCTATTCTATTCTATTCTATTTTATCTTCTCTTCCCTTCCTTTTTTCTATTCTATCTTCTCTTCCCTTCCTTCATTCTACTCTCTCCCTTCTAGCGCTGATAATGTTACCTTGTCTGGCAATGAAACGCCTCTAAGAGAGCCACCAAGCCCAGAGAGCACCAAAGACTCCCCAGTATTATCACACGTACTAACCCAATTCCGATGGGGTGTCTAAATGAAGTCCCCAGGGAGGTTCTGGGATTTGGTTCCCAAAGAAGAGTTTCTCACTGTACAACTCCGACTCAAAGAAAGGGAAAGGATTATTGCAATAAACCAGTTGCATTGCCGGGATAAAGGAAAACGTGTTCTGCTTCAGAGGGTCCGCTGAGATATGGGATAGCAGCCGCTATATTTGAAAAGAAGGTGCAGAGAACAAGGCTCGTTTGGTGCCAAGATGATTCCCTGCTGTGGAGATTCTGTACATTCAGTTCTTTCCTTGGAGAAACTAAAAAAAGCATCTGTTCCATTCAGGATGAACCCTTGTGGGAACTGGGTACATCTCGTCCAGGGGTGTCCAAACTGGGGAACTTTAAGACTTGTGGACTTCAACTCCCAGAATTCCCTAGCTGGGAGTTGAAGTCCACAAGTCTTAAAGTTCCCAGGTTTGGACACCCCTGCTGTAGAGGCAATGCAGAAAATTTATAATTTCATGGAATTTAGTGTCATATTCTCCTGTCCCGCTCTCTCTCATACACACACACCACGGATGTTAGAAGTTTTTAAAGGTAAAGGTTCCCCTCGCACATGTGTGCTAGTCGTTCCCGACTCTAGGGGGCGGTGATCATCTCCGTTTCAAAGCCCAAGAGGCAGCGCTGTCCGAAGACATCTCCGTGGTCATTTGGCCGGCGTGACTAAATGCCAACGGAGCACGGAACACTGTTACCTTCCCACCCAAGGTGGTCCCTATTTTTCTGCTTGCATTTTTACGTGCTTTTGAACTTGGCAAAAGCTGGAACAAGTAACGGGAGCTCACTCCGTTACACGGCACTAGGGATTCGAACCACTGAACTGTTGACCTTTCCGATCGACAAGCTCAGTGTCTTAGCCACTGAGCCGCCTTGTTCCGACGAAGTCATTATTTCGCCCCAAATAGTCTTCTCCAGAAGGTCCCCATGCCAATACCAGTGCAACTCCCAAAGAGTCCAATAGTCAAGTGCGCAAGGCACCTTCAGAGTCCATGCCGGCTGGGGAATTCTGGGAGTTGAAGTCCACAAGTCTTAAAGTTCCCAAGTTTGGACACCCTTGGTCAAGTCGAACGAAGAGAAGGACCAGAGGTGATCTGATCGCCATCTTCCAGCAACCGAGCAGTTGTCACAGAGAAGATGGGGTTGACCTTTACTTCAAAGCACCCGAAGGCAGGACAAGAAAAAATAATAATGGATGGAAGATCATGAAATGAAGACCCGACATAGAACTAAGGGGAAATTTCCTGACAGTGAGAAGGATTCATCAGTGGGACAACTTGCATCCAGAAGTTCTGAGTGCTCCATCACTGGTGGTTTTCAAGAAGAGACCGGAGAGCAATTTGTCTGGGATGGAATTAGGTCTTCTACTCTAGGGGGCTGGAGTAGAAGACCTCCAGGTCCCCTCCAACTCTGTTCTTCTGTATTCACTTAGGTTCGTTTCCCAGTTTGAAGACCACTGAGATGAAGAGAGGGGAGAACAGCAAGTCAAACGTGACTATCTTTTGAAGCTGTGTTTCCCTTCATGATCAGTCCCATATCTATTTAATTTATTAGATTAGATTAGATTAAAAGAGTTGGAAGGGACCTTGTAGGTCATCTAGTCCAGTGTTTTTCAACCTTTTTTGGCCAAAGGCACACTTGTTTCATGAAAAAAATCACGAGGCACACCACCATTAGAAAATGTTAAAAAAATTAACTCTGTGCCTATATTGACTATATATAAAGTAATTCTCTTGAATAGAAATCAAATAAACACAAAGAAAGTATTTTATAATTACTTTATTATGAAATAGTAAGTAAACAGAAATATGAAAAATTATAAAATACTTTATTCAGTGCGCAACCTGGGCAAAATTGGCTCTTAAGACTGGTGGACTTCAACTCCCAGAATTCTGAGAATTGAAGTCCACCAAGGGCATCAATCATATTAGCCCAGGCAGGGATCTGCAAAATTGGCTCTTAAGACTGGTGGACTTCAACTCCCAGAATTCTGAGAATTGAAGTCCACCAGTCTTAAAACAGCCACCTTTGCAGACCTCTGTGTTAGCCCAAAGCCTGGCGCTGGGCGGGCCTTGCTCCCCCATTGGTGGAGCCCCAAGAAGCGAGGAGGGAGAAAAAGAGACGGAGGCAAGGAGCTTCTCCCCCCCCCCCCGCAAAAATCTTATCAGGGAGCCGGCGGGCAGTAGCAAATTAGCTGATCACGTGGCGTGATCGGCTAATTTGCTACTGCCCGCCCAGCTCCCCGGTTAGATTTTTGCTGGGAGGAGGCGGGGGGGGAAGCTCCTTAGCCTCCGTTTCTTTTTCTGCCTCCTCGCTTCTCGTCCCCGCCAGGCGGATCTGATCGGAACGCCCGTGTGCAAGAGGCGAGCCCTTACTTTTATTATTACTTTTCAATTTTTCCCACGGCACACCAGGCAACATCTCGCGGCACACTAGTGTGCCGCGGAACAGTGGTTGAAAAACACTGATCTAGTCCACCCCCACCCAAGCAGGAGACCCTACACCATTTCTGACAAATGGCAGTCCAGTCTCTTCTTGAAAGCCTCCAGGGATGAAGCTCCCACAACTTCTGAAGGCAACTTCTGTTCCATGGGTTGATTGCTCTCACTGTCAGGAAATTCCTTCTTATTTCCAGGTTGAATCTCTCCTTGGTCAGTTTCCATTCATTATTCCTTGTTTGGCCTTCAGGTGCTTTGGAAAATAACCATTCCCAGTTCCTGCAATCTATTACTGGTTTATTGGGGGGAGGGGAAACCTCTTCTTACCAAAATTCTCGTGAAGCTTTGTTGCTTCATATCTATTTTAAAAGGATCCAATAACAGACCGTGGGAAGAAAATCCTTTGGCAGAAGCATCAGCAACCTGATCAATGGAAAACCATCCTAGTTTGTTGGGATATAAATAGCAGCTCTCCGGGTTGCATCCTAAGCTTGTCTTTTTGTCAGCTTATGTTGCATTTCTCCCGAAGAAGCGGTCACTTTCCATTGCATTTTAGGTAGTTAAAACCCACCTCTCTCCTAGAAAAATGAAATATCTTGGGAAATATTGAAAAGGCAGTATATCATATTTCCCTGGATAAGGAGAAACATGTTTTTAGGCAGGAAACAGACTCACTCTTAATAGACCCCACCTTGTCAATGGGCCATTAAAAGGCCTGAGCCAGTCTATTCTGCATAACAAAGATCACCCCCTTCAGGGTGATGGGATTAAGGCATGATAGGATTAGCCCTTTGCCCATCTCACCACAGACTACCTGGGAAGAAGCAATGCTCAACCAAACCTGGACTCAAAGCACAGACTACAGAGTTGCCCCTGCATGGCCCCATGGGAGTCTGACAACGAATCAGAATACAAGATCAAGATCAAAGGCCAGAGAGGGCATAGAAGGACATTTCTTCCAACAGCATGCAATGAATTCATTTAAATTGGCTAGAGCAGGGGTGTCCAACTTTGGCAACTTGAAGACTTGTGGACTCCAATTCCCAGAATTCCCCAGCCGGCATGGACTCTGAAGGTGCCTTGCGCACTTGACTATTGGACTCTTTGGGAGTTGCACTGGTATTGGCATGGGGACCTTCTGGAGAAGACTATTTGGGGCGAAATAAAGACTTCGCCGGGACATGGCGGCTCAGTGGCTAAGAAACTGAGCTTGTCGATCAGAAAGGTTGGCAGTTCAGCGGTTTGAATCCCTAGCGCCGCGTAACGGAGTGAGCTCCCGTTGCTTGTCCCAGCTTCTGCCAACCTAGCAGTTCGAAAGCACGTAAAAAATGCAAGTAGAAAAGTAGGGACCATCTTTGGTGGGAAGGGAACGGCATTTAGTCATGCCAGCCACATGACCGCAGAGATGTCTTCGGACAGTGCTGGCTCTTCGGCTTTGAAACGGAGATGAGCACCGCCCCCTAGAGTCAGGAACTACTAGCACTTATCTTTACCTTTAAAGACTTCTAACATCCGTGGTGTGTGTGAGAGAGAGAGCAGGACAGGAGAATATGTCACTAAATTCCATGAAATTATAAGTTTTCTAAAATGTCTCTACAGTTTGGTGTCCTCTGAATAAAACCACTTCAATATTATCTTCATCATCTCTTCTCTAGGTCTATGGAGATTCTCAGTTATCATAGTTGTCCCAAAGCTACTTTTTCAAGAGGCTACTGGACTTTCTGGTTATCTTTGCCCTACTCAGGTGACCCTGAGGACACAGACAGACCTCCAAGTGGCCTCAACGACCCTCTAAAACAGTGTTTCTCAAACTTGGCAACTTTAAGTCCTGTGGACTTCAACTCCCAGAATTCCCCAGCCAGCTATGCTGGCTGGGGGATTCTGGGAGTTGAAGTCCACAGGACTTAAAGTCGCCAAGTTTGAGAAACACTGCTCTAAAAGGATGCAAATGACCAGCTATCTGCAAGGAGTATCAATCCTTCCATTCCCCACCCTCCAGTCAGAGCTGAAGAATCTTCTTGGATGAGAAGTGAAACACCTTCAAAGAAAAACAAGAAAGTCCAGTGGCCTCTTGAAAAATCACCCTTGGGACAACCATTCTCTATGTTCATCTTTCAAACCCATTCAACCTTCCTTAATTTCCCAGGTTTTCTCAATTTTTATGGTCTTTCTTTACGTCCCAGTCGGTGTTCCTCCTTAAACTAAAACCTGAAGTCTGCAAGCTCACACCTGAAGCATCTCATTTCTTCAGCTGGTTAATTACCGTACAGTATTTTCCTCAAGTCTTCTTCAAACATTTATTGTCCCTGAGGGTGACTGACGCTTTGAATGAAACAAGGAAGGGTGTCACTCAGATCCGGGGTTAAGTTTTTATAAGAATTACATTGTTCATGTCAACGGCATGAATAATATCAGCTAGAATGTGTTCAACAGGTCACAATGCAGGTGAAAGTTAATGTTTCATAACAAGGCAATGCAAAGAAGGCATGTTGAGTTATTTTTTTAAAAAAATTGAGATGTGTCGAAATCAACTATACTGATAAGAGACAATGGATTAGATAAGCTTATAAGAGACTGGGAGCCATTTATGGATTTTCTGCGTGTTTTACAAAACTTTACAGCAAGCTTTACAAAACCCAGGCCAGACCTGGGTTGCTGCAACCAATTTTGGCCACCATACTACAAAAAAAGATGCTGAGACTTTGGGGAAAGTGCAGAGAAGAGCAACCAAGATGATCAAAGGCCTGGAGACTAAAACATAGGAAGAATAGATGCAGGGATTTAGGCCTGGCTAGTCTAAAGAAAAGAAGAATTAGGGGTGACACAAAAGCAGATTTTCCGGTATTTGAGGGGCTGCCCCAAAGTAGAGGGGGGTCAAATTATTCTCTAAAGCATCGGAGGGCAGGGCAAGAAAGAGTGGATGAAAACTAATCAAGGAGAGAAGCAACCTGGAATTAAGAAGAAACTTCCTAAGTGAAGATAATTAACTAGTGGAAGTTTTTAAGAAGAGACTGGACAGTCACTTGTCTGAAATGGTATAGGATCTCCTGCTTGAGCAGTGGGCTGGACTAGAAGACCTCCAAGATCCCTTCCAGCTATTCTGTTCTGTTCTGTTCTGTTCTGTTCTGTTCTGTTCTCTTCTCTTCTCTTCTCTTCTCTTCTCTTCTCTTCTCTTCTCTTCTCTTCTATTCTATTCTATTCTATTCTATTCTATTCTATTCTATTCTTCATTCCAATATTCTATTCTATTTTTCATTGTAATATTCTATTCTATTCTATTTCTATTCTATTCTTCATTCCAATATTCTATTCTATTCTATTCGATTCGATTCTTCATTCCAATATTCTATTCTATTCTATTTCTATTCTATTCTATTCTTCATTCCAATATTCTATTCTATTCCATTCTGTTCTGTTCTATTATATATAGAAATGGTTAACAGAGGGCTTTAGGGATTAGTTTTACTTCTGGGGTTACCTGTTGACTTTTTAAAATATATAATGAACAGTTGCTAGGTCGATTAAAGTTGATAAATATATTTCCACATTAGGGACATCATTTTATACAACATAGTATTTTTTATTAAATATGCAGGTAGTTCTCAACTTACAACTTGGATCCTTCGGAAGTAAAGAAGAAGAAAAAGGAAAAAAACACGTATATTCTATCAATTTTAATTACAATTTTGGATAGCAATGTTATGATCATTAGGTTTATTTGGGTTCTTTCCCCCAATCAAAGTTATATGCACCATTAGAATGGAAGAGATGAAAGCAAAGCACATTGTGACATACATTAATGTTATGTAATAAAGGTTTCAGCCTTAATCTTACATAAGAATTTGAACTTTATCCATCATTTGCTCTTAAGGAACTTGCCTGGAGTTAAGGTGGGACAGAATCTGTGTTGTTTTTCTACCAGGTACATTTAAGCTACTCTGAATCCACAGGGACAATAATAAGATAAACTCAAAATTCACCTCCACCTCTTCTAGTTCTTAATTTTTAGTTAGGGAGACACAGTAAATGTTCAAAGTATGTTTGCACATCCTTGAAAATGTTGCTGTTGAGGACTTGCCTACAATCTGCTTAAATTTCACTGGATTTATATATATGCAATGAATGTTATTGCATATGTCTCACAAACTCCTTGTGATTAGGGGATACTGTAATCTTCAGTCTTTTTCTCAATCTATAGATTTGACTACTCCTAAAAATTCTTCACCCTGTATTAATTCCATTAATTCACAAAATTCTTCTCTATTTAATAATTCTACTATTTCTAGAAACCCTTCTCCATCTACTAATTCCATAGTCCACAACATCCTTCTCTATTTATTAATTCCGTTACTTATAAAAAAAAAATTCCCCCATGTACCAATTCCATAGTTCACTATAGTCCTCTCTATTAATTCTACTATTTCTAAAAATTCTTTTCCATCTACTAATTCCATAGTTCGCAAAATTCTTTATTTCTAAAGATCCTTCCCCATCTACTAATTCCATAGTTCACAAAATTCTTACTTTATTAATTCTGCTTCTAAAAATTCTTCCCCATCTACTAATTCCATCACAACATTCTTCTTTATTTATTAATTCTGTTACTTCTAAAAACTATTCCCCATGTACCAATTCCATAGTTCACTATAGTCCTCTCTATTAATTCTACTATTTCTAAAAATTCTTTCCCATCTACTAATTCCATAGTTTGTAAAATTCTTCTCCATTAATTCCACTACTTCAAAAATTCTTTTCCATCTACTGATTCCATAGTTCACAAAATTCTTTATTTCTAAAAATCCTTCCCCATCTACTAATTCCATAGTTCACAAAAGTCTTCTTACTTTATTAATTCTGCTACTCTAAAAATTCTTCCCCATCTACTAAGTCCCATCACAACATTATTCTCTATTTATTAATTCAGTTACTTCTAAAAAATATTCCCCATGTACCAATTCCATAGTTCACTATAGTCCTCTCTATTAATTCTACTATTTCTAAAAATTCTTTTCCATCTACTAATTCCATAGTTTGCAAAATTCTTTATTTCTAAAGACCCTTCCCCATGTACTAATTCCATTATAAGTACATATTTCTTCCAACATCTCCTTAGGACTTGCGTTGCAGAATTCCTGCTCGACAGAAGCCAATGGAGCGTCCATATTGTGTTGCTCCTAGTACCACACGAGGCACATTGGAACATGTCTATTTCTGACCAGCTCACCTTTAATCTGTTCACCTTTGCTCTAATTTTAACTCTTTCAAATGTCAGGCAGGTTGGATTAAGCAAACCAGCATTTCAGAAGCATCATCATCAGGTCATTGTGATTTTTCAAATCGTCCTGTCTGGGAACAGAGAAGGTTTGTGTGACATCTGGACCACGACATAGGAGGGAATCAAGTCCTTTGGGATTGACTGTGATGTAACTATGATAGACAATATCTGTATCTGCAAGATGATCAGAGTTCAGTTTTGATGTCTCTGCATTAGGGATCTTTTTTTTTTTTTTACAACAAAAAAACTTTGTTACCGGTTAATAATGAAGAGGTCAGCGAGAGCCAGTTTGGTCTAGTGGTGAAGGCACCAGCTAGAATGCAGATTGTGAGTTCTAGTCCTGCCATAGCCATGAAAGCCAGCTGGGTGACTTTGAGCCAATCACCAGGAGATGGTGAATTCTAGTCCCGCTTTTGGCATGAAAGAGAGCTGGATGGCTTTGTGCCAACCACTAGGAGATGGCGAGTTCTAGTCCCACTTTAGGCATGAAAGACAGTTGGGTGGCTTTGGGCCAGCCACTAGGAGACGACGAGTTCTAGACCCATCTTTGGCAAGAACGACAGCTGGGTGGTTTGAGCCAATCACCAGGAAACAGTGAATTCGAGTCCCGCCTTAGGCATAAAAGACAGCTGGGTGGTATTGAGCCAATCACCAGGAGACGGCGAGTTCTAGTCCTGCCTTTGGCAAGAAAGCTGGCTGGGTGACTTTGAGCCAGTCACTCTCTCTCAACCTTAGGAAAGAGGAAATGGCAAACCAGTTCTGGGGAAAAAAAACTTGCGAAGAAAGCTGTAGGGACTTGTGTAAGCGTCCTCTGAGAACGGGATTAAGGAAAAATGAGGAGATCAAGTATGTAAATGAGATTAAAAGAGATTGCAAAGAGAATCTCTTTAAACAGGTTGAATGCTCAATCAAGTGGCAAAGGCAGCTTTGATTTATGTAAGCGTCAAATGATACGTATTAGAAGACAAAGAATAGACCAATGGGTGGGGTTTTTTTAAAACCAAGAACAAGATGTGGGGGTGATCATGGATCAGTCAATACAGATAGCCCTTCGGCAATTGAACCCCCAATTTCTGTTGTTAAATGAGACATGTATTAAGGGAGTTTGGCCCCGTTTTACAACCTTTCTTGCCACAGTCGTTAAGCGAATCACTTGCGGTTGGTAAGTTCGTAACCTGGTTGTTAAGTGAATCACCACAATTGATAAGTTAGTTGTCAGGGTTCCAAATAGCATCCAAAATTAAATCAGAGTCCAAGGCAAAGTATCGCTCAAAGTTCCAATTTATGAAGAGAGCCATGTTGGCCCATCTGGGGAAACAAGAATCTGAAAGCTTCCCGGTTTTCCCCACCCAGTTGAAAGTTCATGATCTTTCCCCCAAACCCACCAGCTGGTCTAATCTTCCACTGCCATGCTGCCAGCTTCCACCCATCCAGATCCAGCAATACAGACCGCCAAGCTACTACTGGTTCGGTTGAACCAGTCCAAACTGGTAGGAACCCACTAACGGATCAGAGATCTTCCAATAAAGGAGAACAGACAATAGGAAGCATTTCTTTTTATAGTTCTTAACTAAACCGTGGAATTTACTGCCAAATGACATAGTCTCACTTCCACAAAAAAATGTGATGATCACTAACTTGGTTTTAAATGGAGAACAGATACGTTGGGCGCTCCATCGCTGGATGCTTTCAAAAAGAAGGGAGTTGGACTAGAAGACCTCTAAGGTCCCTTCCAGCCTTAGAATCCTATGTTCTGGGTTCTATTGCATGGAAACCCCAATGGGAAAGATATGTCGGTCTCTTGCTTGTGAGCTCTGCAGAGGCATCACTGGAACAAAATGTTATTCTGTCATTTGAATGTTTGAGGTGCAACCTTAGGGATCTTGTGAAGCTCTTGGTGAGTTTCTGGAATTTTTGATTGCTTATAACGATAGATTCTGTAGATGGAAGAGGAGGAGGAGGAGAAGGAGGAAGAGGAGAAAAAACTGTCTCATCTCCAGGAGAAGGGGATGGAGATGGAGATAATGGAGAAGAAAAAAGAGAAAAAGGAGGAGGAGGAGGAGGAGGAGGAGGAGGAGGAGGAGGAGGAGGAGGAGGAGGAGGAGGAGGAGGAGGAGGAGGAGGAGGAGGAGAAGCTGTCTTATCCCCAGGAGGAGGAAAAGCTGTCTCATCTCCAGGAGAAGAGGATGGAGATAGAGATGGAGAAGAAGAAGAAGAAGCTGTCTCATCTCCAGGAGGAAGAGGAGGATAAACTGTCTTATCTCCAGGAGAAGAAGATGGAGGTAGAGATGGAGATGGAGACAGATGGAGAAGAAAAAAGAGGAGGAGGAGGAGGAGGAGGAGGAGGAGGAGGAGAAGGAGAAGGAGAAGGAGAAGAAGAAGAAGAAGAAGAAGAAGAAGAAGAAGAAGAAGAAGAAGAAGAAGAAGAAGAAGAAGAAGAAGAAGCTGTCTCATCTCCAGGAGGAGGAGGAAGATAATATTTTAAAAGTTTTTTTTATTTCTATTTCTCATACATACATTCACAAATATACAATCTCATAACTATTCTTAATAATGCGTGTTATTTGTTAACATTTATGACCATTTTTCCTCCCCCTGCAATTAACGATATGATCGAGGTTGCTATTCTACCATCCCATACACCCATCTTATTTCACAGCAATCCTATTTCTTCTTCCTTCCTGCCTTCCCTCCCTTCTTCTCTCCTTTCTTCTTTCCGCCTCTCCTTTCCCTTCTCTACTTCCCCTTCCTCTCCCCGCACTCCTAGGAGGAGGAGAATTGAGGTCGGGGGAAGTATGGAATCCCAGCAATCCTGAAAGACTCGAGCATGTTGTTTTAAGAAAAAACTTTTAAAGACAGGCTCCTTGAGCAGAATTCGAGAGGGCCGATGTCTGCGAAAGCCGCTGCAAGAAAGCAAGACTCCTTTCGCCAGGAGGGCCATAAAATAGGGGAAAAAATCAAGTATAATTGCAGCCCCTGCTTCCAAATCCTTGCTGCTTCTGTCAGCGCAAGTGCAGGATCTGTGATTGTGTGTTTTCTAAGCAATGACTTCACTGCCATTGTTCTTGCAACAGAGCATGTGATGAAATTATACCTGGGCCAATTACGCAACCCTTTTTCTTCTTCTTCTTCTTCTCAAATTCCACTCTAACAATTGTGGCATTGTGTTTTAGAGTGGTTTGGCCCGGCTTGTAAGAACATCACCTGTCAGTCAGCATTATCCCTTCCCAACTTAAGTACTTTTCTGCATTTGTTTTTACTACACAATCTTCCTGACAACTTAGTTATGGAGAAGAAAATTCATGCTCTAACACAATGCAGCCTTATGAAACCAAACCTAAGCCTGTCCTGGCTTCACCTTTGAAAACAATGTCCTAAAAGGAGGCCCAAATCCACATGCAGACATCCGAACGGCATTCACTACAGGTAGTCCTCGACTTACGATGGTTCACTTAGTGACCGGCCGAAGTTACGACGCCACTGAAAAAAAGTGACTTAGGACCAGTGGTGGGTTTCAAATTTTTTTAGAACTTCTTCTGTAGGTGGGGCCTGGTTTGTGGGAGTGGCTTGCTGGCCATGTGACTGGGCGGGAGTGGCTTGGCAGTCATGTGACTGGATGGGCATGGCCAACTTGTAAAATATGGTGAAACTCACTTAACAACGCTCTTGCTTAACAATCAAAATGTTGGCTCAGAAACTCTGGCATTTGAAGCACGTAAGTCTTAAAGCTGTCAAGTTACAAGATTCTCGCACCCCTAACCCTTTAGAAAAAAAAAGCTCAGGGGTGTTCAAACTTGACAGCTTTAAGACTTGTGGACTTCAACTCCCAGAATTCCTCCTCCAGTCATGTTGGCTCAGGAACTCTGGCATTGAAGTGTGCAAGTCTTAAAGCTGTCAAGTTACAAGGCCCTTGCACCCCTAACCCTTTAGAAACCCCCCCCCAGAGGTGTTCAAAGTTGACAGCTTTAAGACTTGTGGACTTCAACTCCCAGAATTCCTCCTCTCGCTCTTCATCTTGATGATGTGCGGACAGGCGGGGGGAGGGAGCTGGAACCGGTTCTAAACGGCACGGTAGATTTGTGGAACCTCTTCTATAGGAGAGGTTAGAACTGGCAGGAACCCACCCCTGCTTAGGACCCTTTTCACGCTTAGGACCATAGCTGCATCCTCTAAGGCAGTGTTTCTCAACCTTGGCGACTTTAAGTCCTGTGGACTTCAACTCCCAGAATTCCCCAGCCAGCTGGGAGTGGGTTGAGAAACACTGCTCTAGGGTCATGTGATTTACATTCAGACACTGGACAGATGTGTTAGATCGGGTAATGGAAAGGCACACTTAGGCTAAAGGCAACAACAGCTCTTTATTGTAACAGAACAAGTGTGTACAATCCAGCGAAGGTTCAGTCTGACAGCAGCCCTTTTATAGGGAGCTGTCAGACCCTTCGACCAATGAGATTGAACCTCAGTTCCCGCCGGAACAGAGGACCTTGGTGGAAACCACTATAACAGTTGCTAATATCTAACAAGCTGACTCACCGTTATGACGGTTGCAATGTCCCGTGGTCGCGCGATCCCCTTTTGCGACCTTCCGTCAAGCAAAGCCAACGGGGAAGCTTAACAATTCTCTTGCTAACTTCAGAACTGCAGGGATTCACTTAACCAGCGTGGCAAGAAAAGTCGTAAAATGGGGCAAGACGCACTGAACAAATGCCTCACTTAGGAACCTACATTTTGGGCTCAATTGTGGTCTTACGTTGAGGACTACCAGGATACATAGAAATGTATATGGATGAAGGGTGGTATGAATGCAGAGAAGAGCAACAAAGAGGATTAGGTGACTGGAGGCTAAAACATACGAAGAACGGCTGCAGGAACTGGGTATGTTTAGCTTAAGAGAAAGAAGGACTAGGGGAGACATGATAGCAGTCTTCCAATATCTCAGGGGTTGCCACAAAGAAGAGGGAGTCAAGCTATTCTCCAAGGCACCTGAGGGTAGAACAAGAAGCAATGGGTGGAAACTAATCAAGGAGAGAAGCAACCTAGAATTAAGGAGGAATTTCCTGACAGAACAATTAATCAGTGGAACTACAGTACTTGCCACCAGAAGTTGTGAATGCTCCAACATTGGAAGCTTTTAAGAGGAGATTGGAGAACCACCTATCTGAAATGGTCTAGGGCAGTGGTAGGCAACCTTTTTTTTCAACTGAGCCAAATCTCGCCAAAACCACGATTGAAATTTATTTTGAGAGCCACATTTTTAAAACCGAAAATACATAGGATGGTACACTGTTTTTAGTTTCAATAAACTCTGGCATTTGAAGCACGCAAGTCTTAAAGCTGTCAAGTTACAAGATCCTTGCATCCCTAACCCTTTAGGAAAAAAACCCCAAGGGGTCTTCAAACCTGACAGCTTGAAGACTTGTGGACTTCAACTCCCAGAATTTTGAGAATTGAAGTCCACCAAGGGCATCAATCATATTAGCCCAGGCAGGGATCTGCAAAATTGGCTCTTAAGACTGGTGGACTTCAACTCCCAGAATTCTGAGAATTGAAGTCCACCAGTCTTAAAACAGCCAACTTTGCAGACCTCTGTGTTAGCCCAAAGCCTAGCGCTGGGCGGGCCTTGCTCCCCCATTGGTGGAGCCCCAGGAAGCGAGGAGGGAGAAAAAGAGACGGAGGCCAAGGAGCTTCTCCCCCCCCCCGCAAAAATCTTTTCAGGGAGCCGGCGGGTAGTAGCAAATTAGCTGATCACGCGGCATGATCGGCTAATTTGCTACTGCCCGCCCAGCTCCCCGGTTAGATTTTTGCTGGGAGGAGGCGGGGGGGAAGCTCCTTGGCCTCCGTTTCTTTTTCTGCCTCCTCACTTCTCGTCCCCGCCCGACTTCAGGATCCTCCCTAATCATTGTGGGTCGAAAAGAAAAAAGGGAAAGAGGCGCTTGTTTTGAAGTGCCCGAGAGGAGGGAGGGGAGCGGGCGCCCGGCACACAGAAGAGCCACATTAAAGTGTGTAAAGAGCCGCATGTGGCTCGCGAGCCGCGGCTTGCCGACCACTGGTCTAGGGCAGTGATGGCTAATCTTTTTCACCCTGTGAGCCAAAATCGTGCGGCTGCACCCACACCTCTAATGCAATGCGCCCCTCCCCCTGCACATGTGTGCATAACACTCCTGTGCTTCACCGCCTCCACACATGCGTGCACACACACACACACACTGTGTTCCCCCCGCGCCTGTGTGCGACCCCCCCACCCCATTTTGGGCCTAGCAGGCCACCCTGAACCCTCCTGAAACCAAAAAACCCTCATGCTCCCCCCACCCCCTACGCATGCATGTGTGACCCCCTCCCCATACATGCGCATCTCCTGCATGCACGGCAAAGACCCAAAAATCAGCTGGCCAGTTGGAGGCGGGCACACATGCATGGTAGAGCTGAGCTGGGCGACAGCTGACATGCCCGCAGAGCGGGCTCTATGGCACTCATGCCATCGGTTCGCCATCATGCTTGAGCAGAGGGTTGGATTAGAACAGTGTTCTCAAACTTGGCAACTTTAAGTCCTGTGGACTTCAACTCCCAGAATCCCCCAGCCAGCATAGCTGGCTGGGGAATTCTGGGAGTTGAAGTCCACAGGACTTAAAGTCGCCAAGTTTGAGAAACACTGGATTAGAAGATCTCCAAGGTCCCTTTCAACTCTATTTTCTTCTGTTCTGTTCTGAATGTGCCCCATTTTCAGACCCATAAAAAAAACAAAACCAATCCAGATAAAAAAGGGATATGGGGTAGAAAGATGATAAGAGACCTGGAGGCCAAAATCATACAGTGAATGATGAACAGATAAGGAAGATAGCTATGTTTAGCCTACTGAAGGAAAGGATGAGCTCAGCTGGACATGATGGCAGTCTTCCAGTGTTTGTGGGGGCTGTCACAGGGAGGAGGGGGTCAACGTACCCCCAAAGCACCAGCTGGCAGGGACAAGAAGCACGGACTTGATTCTTCCAATGCCACTCATTGGCCCCATCTTTTTCCCTCATGGTATCTGCTGGGCTTCTGGTTTATAGTTAGTAGAGTAGAGTAGAGTAGAGTAGAGTAGAGTAGAGTAGAGTAGAGTAGAGTAGAGTAGAATAGAATAGAATAGTTGGAAGGGACCTTGGAGATCTTCTAGTCCAACCCCCTGCCTAGACAGGAAACCCTACACCACTTCAGACAAACGACTATCCAACATCTTCTTAAAGACTTCCAGTGTTGGAGCATTCACAACTTCTGGAGGCAACTTCTGTTCCACTGATTAATTGTTCTCACTGTCAAGAAATGTCTCCTTAGTTCTAAGTTGCTTCTCTCCTTGATTAGTTTCCACCCATTGCTTCTTGTTCTACCCTCAGGTGCCTTGGAGAATAGTTTGACTCCCTCTTCTTTGTGGCAACCCCTGAGATATCGGAACACTGCTATCATGTCTCCCCTAGTCCTTCTTTTCATTAAACTAGACATACCCAGTTCCTGCAACCGTTCTTCATATGTTTTAGTCTCCAGTCCCCTAATTATCTTTGTTGCTCTTCTCTGCACCTCTTCTTGAACTGTTCTGGTACTCCCATCACTCATCTATCTGAGGAAGGAAATCCCTTGATCAAAGGTTTCCTCTTAATAGTGATTTGGTGGGGGCAATGGGGTTATCTCAGCCTGCACATCTTAGTCATCCATAAACTGGAGGAATGTGTGTGTAATTTATTCATTTATCTTTACATTTCTTTGCCACCCATCCCATTACGAAGTGACTCTGGGTGACTTTGGCTGGCTGGGGAATTTCGGAAGTTGGTGTCCACAGGTCTTAAACTTTGCCAATTTTGGAGACCCTTGATTTACCCTCAAGCGGAATGGAAAAGTCCTCATTTTCAAAAAAGTAAAACAATGGATGAGTCATTTTGCATCCATGGCGCACACACACAAAAAAGGCAATTTCCTTCAAACCGAACTTACTTTCTGGGAATTCATGGGACTTTTCCTGCTCTTTACGCAGCAACAATGTGGAGGTAATTTCCTTCTGGCTGTTGCAAGAACTGGGCATGGTTATTCTAGTGAAAAGTAGGACTAGGGGGATGACACAATAGCAGTCTTCCAATATTTGAGGAGCTGCCACAGAGAAGAGGGGATGATGCCATTGGTCTGTTGATGCAGCCTAGGATCACATTGGCTTTTTCGGTACCTGCAGCACACTGCTGGCTCAAACTTAAGAGGGGAGTCCACCAGGACTCCTAGTTCCCTCTCACAATTAGAACCGTTGAGCTAGGAGTGTCAAACTCAATTTCATTGAGGGCAACATCAGGGTTGTGTTTAACCTCTGGGGGCCGGGGTTGGCTTGGCTGGGTGGGTGTGGCCGGGGTTGGTTTGCTTGGGGTGGGCATCTTGGGGGTGCCTGTGGTGGCCAAATCACTCTGCCAGCGAAAACGGGCTCCCGAGCTCCGTTTTAGGCTGCCATGGCCTCCTGCAGCCCTGTGCCAGTGAAAACGGAGCTCAGTGTCAGGGTTAATGTCAGGGCTCCAAGTAAGACCCCCAATGAAAGAAGACTCCGAAGCTTGAGTTTCTTCAAAGTTCCAAGTTCATGAGCTTTGCAGACAACAACAAGATGGGGGCGGGGGGGATTGCCAACCGCTTGGAAGAGAGACTCAAGATTCAGAAGGATCTCAACTGACTTCCAAGCGGTTGGCAATCCCCCCCCCCCCATCTTGGTGTTGTCTGCAAATCTCATGAACTCTCCATCGCCTCTGGTATGTTCGCGATGTATGATGGTAAGCGAGAGAGACAGTGTAACTTGTCTGCACTTGCAATCCATAACATGACCTTGCAAAGGCCATAACCCAGATGGAGAATGAGGATGACAGATAAGATCCCAGCCAGTGGGGCTCCAGAAGATGTGGCGACCTTCTTTTAAACCAAATAAAATGGGGAAAAGAAGAAAGGCACGGTCGTCCGGCATGTCCCATTCCAAGAGGGGAAAAAAAAATAGTTGAAAAAAGCATTTTGAGCAGCAGGATTCTTTTTCTGGAGTTAGTGGTAACGGTATGGTATCTCCTCACTTCCTGGATTTGTACAATACAGTGAGCAAGAGTGAAATGGAGCTTAGCAGATTCTGATCCAGTGTGTGGTGGGAATCCAGCTGTTGTCTTCACATACTGCATCAACATGGCCATCCTGTTTGCCATAGCGATAGCACTTAGATTTATATACCGCTTTACAGTGCTTTACAGCCGCCTCTAAGCGGTTTACAGAGTCAGCATATTGCCCCAACAATCTGGGTCCTCATTTTACCCACCTCGGAAGGATGGAAGGATGGGAAGGCTGAGTCAACAGGAAGGAAGGAAGGAAGGAAGGAAGGAAGGAGGGAGGGATGGAGGAAGGAAGGAAGGAAGGAAGGAAGGAAGGAAGGAAGGAAGGAAGGAAGGGAGGAAGGAAGAAAAATAGCAATAGCACTTAGACTTATATGCTGCTTCACAGTGCTTCACAATACTTTCTAAGTGGTTTACAGAGTCAGCCCATTGTCCCCCAACAATCTGGCTCCCCATTTTACCCACCTTGGAAGGATGGAAGGCTGAGTCAACCTTGAGCCTGGTGGGATTTGAACTGCTAAGTTGCAGTCAGCCAGTAGTCAGCAGAAGTAGCCTGCAGTACTGCACTCTTAACCACTGCGCCACCGAGGTTCTTTAAATCATAATATGGTTTATTTGTTGGAAACAGAATGCGGTGTGCAGGCTGAATGATTAAGGCAGGTTTCAGGGATACAGTAGAAGGATGCGTGAATCTGGCCCACCGAGGCATGAAGAGGGAGGGGTTGCTTTGACCTCTGCTGCCTTGTAAGGCTTCCTACTTGAGCAGGAGGTTAGACTAGAAGACCTCCAAGGTCCCTGCCAATATGTTTCTCTTACTCTGCCCAATTTTATTCCCACCGAAATGTGAGAAACTGGTCCCCGTTCATCTAGAGACCTTTGTTAGAATAGAATAGAGTTGGAAGGGACCTTGGAGGTCTTCTAGTCCAGCCCCTACTCCAGCAGGAGAGCCTATACTATCGCAGATAAGTGACTGTCTAATCTCTTCTTAAAAACCTCCAGAGATGAAGCTCCCACGACTTTTGGTGGCAAGCTGTTCCACTGGTTAATTGTCCTCACTGTTAGGAAGTTTCTCCTTAATTCCAGGTTGCTTCTCTCTTTGATCAGTTTCCGATCATTGTTTCTTGTCCTGCCCTCCGGTGCTTTGGAGAATAATTTTACCCCTTCTTTTTTATGGCAGCCCCTCAAATATTGGAAGACTGCTATCATGTCGCCCCTAATTCTTTTTTTTTTCTTTGGACTAGCTAAGACCTCCGTAAGTTATTCTCCAAGGCACCTGAGTGTAGGACAAGAAGCAATGGGTGGAAACTAATCAAGGAGAGAAGCAACTTAGAACTGAGGAGAAATTTCCTGACAGTTAGAACAATTAATCAGTGGAACAGAAGTTGCCTCCAGAAGTTGTGAATGCCCCAACACTGGAAGTCTTTAAGAAGATGTTGGAGAGCCATTTGTCTGGAACGGTATAGGGTTTCCTGCATAGGTAGGGGGTTGGACTAGAAGACCTCCAAGGTCCCTTCCAACTCTACTATTGTATTGTATTGTAAGTGTTCTCCTCAGGTATGATCTGAAATTCTCACTCTTGTGCTCTGACCTCTATGAAGTGCCACTCCCAAATTATTAAATTGGAGCAGATGTTTAACAGGAGAAAAATATTTTTAATTTTTCTTTCCCCCATATTTGTAATGAGAAAATTCAATGCCTTGCTGGAGGCTAATCGGTTGGACTAAGCAACATTTCGAATGTGATTCCATGTGTGTGTTTCTGAGAAGGGAGGATTGCAAACTGGGCAACTCTTTAAAGCAGCCATCTCTCTTTCCAAGATCACATGGTAGTGGACTTTCAGCATCCTGAAAAAAGATACAGCCGTTTAAAAAAGCTGGATACAATCCATGCTCTTCTCTCCATGCTCTGGAGCTCCTTTTGGAAGCTGAATCCATAGGTCTGCACTATCCCAGTAATCATGTTATTAAATACAACTAAAATTAAATTGTTTTTTTTAAAAATTGGCTGAGCTTCATCATCCTGGGAAAAGATACAGCCGTTTTAAAAAGCAGGATACAATCCATTCTCTTCCCTCCATGCTCCAAAACACTTTTGGGAAACTGAACCCAACGAATTGCATAACCTCAGTAATTGTGTTGTTATTAAATACAACAAAAAATAAATTGATTTTTTAAAAAATTGGCTGAACTTCACCATCCTGGAAAAAGATATAGCTATTTTAAAAAGCGGGATACAATCCACGCTCTTCTCTCCATGCTCTGGAGCTCCTTTTGGAAGCTGAATCCATAGGTCTGCACTATCCCAGTAATCATGTTATTAAATACAACTAAAATTAAATTGATTTATTTTTAAATTGGCTGAGCTTCACCATCCTGGAAAAAGATACAGCTATTTTAAAAAGCGGGATACAATCCGTGCTCTTCCCTCCATGCTCTCGAGTGCCTTTTCGAAGCTGAATCCACAGATTTGCCAATCCCAGTCATCCTGTTGTTATTAAGTACAGCTAAAATTAATTTGATTTTTTTTTCTTGGCTCCACATACTACACTTTGGGCGTGCCCCAATTCCACTCAAAGATCAAGTACAGCCGGTGGGCATGAGAGGAAAAAAAAAATTATCTGCACCCTTGTTCCTCCTCTTTGCCTTCCAGGTACTGTAGGCGAAGGGAAGGATGGGAAGTGAGTCATGTGTAACCACATCACAGCCTCATATGATGCCCTGGTCATGTTCCTTCTGCTGAGTCATGGCCACAGGCCTGAAATCACATTGGCCAGATTGATATTCTGATTGCTTTCAAGCAGGATTTTTTTCTGTCTGCATCTTTGCCTCCGCAGGCAGCCTGCCATATTTTTATATCAGCTGTTCTGGAAAAGTCCATGAAGCTCACAGGGGGATCATAGAATTAGATCTGTTAGAATAGAGCTGGAAGGGACCTTGGAGGTCTTCTAGTCCAACCCCCTGCTCAAGCAGGAGCCCCTGTACCATTTCAGGTAGGTGGTAGTCTTTTCTTAAAGATGAACCAAGATGGTTAGGAGACTGGAGGCTAAAATATGCGATAAACAGTTGCAGTAACTGGGCATGGCTAGTCTAGTGAAGAGAAGGACCAGGGGAGACATGATAGCAATCTTCCAATATTTGAGGGGCTGCCACAGAGGGGAGGGGGTCAAACTATTTTCCAAAGCACCCGAAGGCCAGAGAAGGAATAATGGATGGAAACTGATCCAGGAGAGATTCAACCTGGAAATAAGAAGACATTTTCTGACAGTGAGAACAATCAACTCATGGAACAGAAGTTTCCTTTAGAAGTTGTGGGAGATAAGAGTTATAGATTAACTGTCCAAGTCACTGGAGACTTTCAAGAAGAGTCTGGACTGCCATCTGTCAGGGATGGTGTAGGGTCTCCTGCTTGGGGGGGGGGTTGACTAGATGACCTACAAGGTCCCTTCCAACTCTGCTAATCTGAAAAGTGATGAAGCAACCACAAAGTCTGAATGCAGGACATTCCACTGGTTAATTGTTCTCACTTTTTGGGAAGTTTCTCCTTAATTCCAGGTTGCTTCTCTCCTTGATTGATTTCCACCCATTGTTTCTTCTCTTGGCTCCTGGTGCTTTGGAAAATAGAGTGACCTCCTCTGTGGCAGCCCCTCAAATAATGGAGTAGTGCTATCATGTCCTCCCTAGTCCTTCTTTTCTCTAGACTAATCCAATTCCTGCAACCGGTCTTCATATGTTTTTGTCTCCAGGCCTTTAATCGTCTTACTTGCTCTTCTCTGCACTTTTCCCAAAGTCCCAACTTCTACTTTGTAATGTGGTGATCAAAACTGGATGCAGGGTTCTAGGGGTGGCCTTACTAAGGCTTTATAAAGTGAGACAAATACGTCACGTGTTTTTGATTTTATGCCTCTGTTTATACAGCCAAGGAAAGGACAAGAAAAGACTTTGATCCCCATCGAATGGGTTGTAAACTTGATTCAGCAAAAGAAGGAAACATGAATTGTGACACTCGGGCTTTGTGCGTTGCCTTCTCTGTCTGCTTGGCTATGCAGCAGTCAAATTCATGCATTCATTCTCCTACCATTTATTGAGGATGTAACAGCCAAGCGTCTGCTGTCATTACAAATTCTTTTTATTCTCTCACCCATAAGGAGAGCTGCAGGCATGAAACCTCTTAAATCTGGATGACACTAAATTGAGAAAGGCTAATAAACAATGGCTAATTAACTTGACCAATTAATTCTTTGTTCCAAAAGATTCTTTCAGCAACTAGAAGTCCAACAAAGGGCAAGCTCTCCAAACTGTTGTCGGGGGTCCAAAAAACACCCCCCCAAGTTCTTTTTGGGCTTCAGCCCTGCCACCCTTTCTACTGTGGGGAACTGGGAGGCGGGGATTATGTGGAGTTGGATGATACGTAGCCATAATAACATTCTTCTTAGAAATTCAAGGCCATCTTTCTCTCTGCACCTGGCCAGAACTGGATGGGTGGACTCTCTTCGTGGCAGTGGAAGATTGGACCATGGGATGAACTTGTGGTTGTGGGGGCAGGCTCTTGAACTTTCAACTGCGTGGGAAAACCTGGAAGCTTTCAGATTTGGCTTTTCCCAGATGTGCCAATGTGACATCACTAATAAAGTGGAACTTTGAGGAAACTCAAGCCTCAGAGTTTTATTTCGTTGGGGGTGTTTTTTTGAAACCCTCACATTAACCCGAATCCACATAATCCCCCCATCCCAGTTTCCCACAGTAGAAAGTGTGGCAGGTCCGAAGTCCAAAAAGAAAAGACGGCTTGCAGGCATGACAACTGCTTTAGAACCAGATTAATCAGGATCAATATATTTTCAAACTCTATAGCAGAGGTGTGGGGATATGTGGGTAAAACCCTATAACCAGTGACCTCACAGTGTTTATACACAGTCTTCCAAAGAAATGCTTCAGGATCCATTATCCTGTTTTGACTCTCTTCACAAGCTTCCGTACGAGAAAGCAATGTGACAACAAAAGAAGGAGATAAGGAAGATGATTAGTCATTGGCAGGTCTATTAATCCGAGACTGAGCTATTGGTTTGTTATTATTCTTTTTTTTAATAAAAGATTTTTATTTTATTTTAATTGAACGTAAATACAGAGAAAAGAATCATCCTTCAACACATCTTGTAGAAAGCGTGTCGATTGGTTACAAATAACTTTCGTGCATTTCTTCCATAGTCATTACTTGTAGTTCATCATAGATTATACACTTTAAATCAAAAATCTTTATATATCTTACCATCAATATATCACAATTTTCATTTGACTACAGTTATTTGAACGTGCTTCTGCCTGAACTTATTCATACTTAAAAACACAACCCCATAATGGCACTTGTTAGCTATTTCAAAAATCCTCCAATAACATTACACTTATATGACATATTCTGAGTAAAATCAATTAATAAAGTTTCTAAGCTTATCTCCCCCCCCCCCCCGCTGTTTAGAATATTATATCCAAGTTGCTTTGGATGAGCATGTATATATTATTAAACAATATCCATTAGCATTTCCTTGTTGTTATTACAATTAGCTAAAAGTCATTTACTATTTATATCCCAACTCCTCTCGTCAAACCCCCCAAAAAAACATTGCACCTTTATGACAAAACCTAAATAGAAGTTTGTTGGTAAAATTTATAGGTCTTTGTCCCAGGTCACAATTTGCAATCTATATCCAGATTTCTTTTACTAGTATAACAGTACTTAGTATACATCATTAAGTTGTAACCCTTATCATTTGTTATTATTCTTAACAATCTTAAAGGACAAATGTAACCTTTCCATGTTATGCACAGGAATCTTTGAACCCGGCAAAAATAGGTTGCGAAATCAGACGCAATGCACTGAACAACTGAGTCCTTGAGAATGAAAATGCTGGTTCTAATTAGAAAGAGATAATAGAATAACAGAGCTGGAAGGGACCTTGGAGGTCTTCCAGTCCAACCCCCCCGCCCACTCAGGCAGGAAACCCTATACCTGTGATGTCAAACCTATGTGTGCCACAGGTGTCCACCACGCAAGCGCATGTACCTCCCACTGGCCACTTGATATTTGGGTCTCTGCTGCACGTGTGCGGGGGACGGGGCACATATGGGAGATGCATTTGAATGTGTGGGAGGTGGGGCACACATGGGGTGAATTGGGGGGGTTTCGTGTTCACATGCGCGGGGTTGCGCATGCATGCATGTGGCGGGCTGTGTGCAGGGGTCATGCATGTATGCATGGAGGATTGTATGCGAGGATGTATATGCATGCGTGGGGCGGGGCATGCCAGATATTGCGCATGCATTGCATTATGGATATGCATGTGAGTGTGTGCTTTTGGCACTCTGTGCCGAAAAGGTTAGCCATCACTGTCCTGTACCATTCCAGGCAAATGGTTGTCCAACATCTTCTTAAAAACTTCCAGTGTTGGAGCATTCACAACTTCTGGAGGCAAGTTGTTCCACTGATTAATTGTCCTCAGTGTCAGGAAGTTTCTCCTCTTTTTTGTGGCAACCCTTGAGATATTGGAACACTGCTATCGTGTCTCCCCTGGTCCTTCTTTTCGTTAGACTAGACACACACCTACTTCATTCATGGCCAACGTTCTGAATATAATGATAGGAGGACAGACATGTCCTCCTAGGCGGAGATATGAATGCACAACAGTTGGCAAAGTACAGCCCATTCTTGGTCTTGCTATCTACTCACCAATCTGTTCCACTGATTAATTGTTCTAACTGTCAGGAAATTTCTCCTCAGTTCTAAGTTGCTTCTCTCCTGGATTAGTTTCCACCCATTGCTTCTTGTTCTACCCTCAGGTGCTTTGGAGAATAGCTTGACTCCCTCTTTTTTGTGGCAACCCTTGAGATATTGGAAGACTGCTTTCATGTCTCCCCTGGTCCTTCTTTTTGTTAGACTAGACACACACCTACTTCATTCATGGCCAATGTTCTCAAATCCTCATCTCTTTAAGAATAACAGAGTGAAAAGGGACCTTGGAGGTCTTCTGGTCCAACCCCCTGCCCAGGCAGGAAACCTTATACGTTTCAGACAAATTGCTATCCAACATCTTCTGAAAGACTTCCAGTGTTGGGGCATTCACAACTTCTAGAGGTAAGTTATTCCACAGATCAATTGTTCTAACTGTCAGTAAATTTATCCTCAGTCCTAAGTTGCTTCTCTCCTTGATTAGTTTTCACCTGTTGCTTCTTGTTCTACCATCAGGTGCCCTGGAGAATAGTTTGACTTCCTTTTCTTTGTGGCAACCCCTCAAACATTGGCTTGAGCACTCTAAATGCTCTACTCTTAAACTACAGTCTTTTCTGGAAACCTCTATAGTGGCCCTGATTGCATTATTAATCAGAGAATATTCATCCCGTTCTGTGATCCTAAATTGAGGACAACTGGTATAAATGCACGGTCTTGAATTATCAACCTTCTTCCCCAACCAAGATGGTCCTTGGTCACATGAGATGCCATCCAAGATATTCTGAGAATTCTGATATGAGGAAAAGTTTGCTATCTAAAAGAACCGCGAAGGAATCGCACTTGGCTTTTGTTCCAGATAGAGATCATTTTGTGTCTTCGTGGAATTCACATTCTGGACCCAACATGGACAGTTAATCTATAACTCTCATCAAACATTTGCACACAAGGATTCTGGTGCATGAGTCAATGAACTGGATCATGTTGGTAATTCAGGTTTTTGGTGGGGTTGGGTGTTGTTGTTTTTTTTGCGCAATTTGCTCGAAGGCTCAGATGGCTACGACGTGATTCTGATGTTTTACTGCCGAACGTCTTCGTTTTTAAAAAAAACTTTCAAAGTTCAAGACTGTCACAGCAATCCTAGTTTCCAGGGACTGGTGGTGTGAGCAACCTTGGAGCTGGGCTATTTATAAGGTGACCAACTTTTTTACAATGAAAAGGAGGACAAATAAATTGGAAAAAATATATCGTAAATAAAAGAAATATTTTATTCATTGCAACAATAATACACTAAAATATGATATATGCATAATAAAAACATTTGCAACATTTTATATTGTAATTATGCTTACATGCCTGTTAATTATTATTTAAATGAGTACTTTTCCATTGAATTAATATTTTTTGTCAATGTATCATCTTCTAACAATATATTGGAAATATCTGAAAAAGAAATATCCTTCATATTGAATTTTACGGCAAGTGCTGCAGCTAGAGTATCAACATTCAATCTCGATTTCTCACTTGTCGAAAAATCATTGGCAATTGAAAAAAACGCTTTCAACTGCTGCATTAGTTCCAGGGCAGCACAAGGTAAATTGAACAAGTATAAATAAATGTTCACATGGAATATGTTCATTTTTGAAATGGCTTGAAAATATCCACCCATCTTTTATCAATTTCAACATGTTGATTTTCCCATTGTATTAATTTTTCAGAATTTAAATATACATTCAGTCTTCTAATTTCTTCAAAGAGACAATTGTCGTCTATTTTAATGTCTAGCATTTCTTTAGATAAAAATTCAACACAAGATTCAATATCTGTTCAATATACTTGCGATGAAGTAAAAAAAACACCATTAAACTGTTTAATAAAATACGTCACATAACGCACAACAGATTAGCCTTCAAATATCAAAAAGGAGGACATATAGGAGGACACTTTTCAAGGGAGGACAGAACTTACAAAAGAAGGACTGTCCTCCCTAAAGGAGGACGGTTGGTCACCTTACTATTTATAAACATTGGATGCGGGACCTTTGACCCGTGGCTTTGATTTTCAGAGTCGGTGTGAGAGCTTTACTTCCTCTAAAGAGAAAGTGAGATTTCTTGCTAGCTGGGGCCCAATGGGAAACTGTGGCTGAGAGGCAGGAGAAGACTAACCTCTTTTCAAAACCCAAGATGCAATCATCCACGCTTGAAGGTCTGTGGGCTCTGCTTGAGCAAATTGGCTAATTCGGCTGCATAATCTGACTTCTTTACCCACCCTGCAAAGCAGCAGGCCTTGAGAATGTAGATAAGCGAAAGACAAGCCTTGGGGTGGGAGTGGGGGGAAGAGTTTCAGTGAGAATCTCTTCCGCGTGTCACCTTGGATCATTTCAGTGAGAATCTAACTTGGGCTGAAGAAACCATTAAAAAAGATGTTGAGACTCTGGAAAGAGTGCAGAGGAGAATAACCAGGATGATGAGGAGAGTGGAGGCCAAAACATACGATGAACGGTTGCTGGAACTGGGTATGGCTGGTCTAGGGAAGAGAAGGACCAGGGGAGACAGGATAGCAGTCTTCCAGTATTTGAGGGGCTGCCACAGAGAGGAAAGGGGTCAAGCTATTTTCCAAAGCACCTGAAGGCCAGACAGGAACAATGGATGAAAACTGAACAAGGAGCGATTCAACCTGGAAATAAGGAGACATTTTCTGACAATGAGAACAATCAACCCATGGAACAGAAGTTGCCTTCGGAAGTTGTGGTTGCTTCATCACTGGAGGCTTCCAAGAAGAGACTGGACTGCCACCTGTCAGAAATGGTGTATGGTCTCCTGCTTGGGTGGAGGGTTCGAGTAGATGACCTACAAGGTCCCTTCCAACTCTGTTCATCTGTTAGGCAGTGGGAAAAGCAGAACATTAAACAGGAGAGAGAATGGATTCAACACTTAGTTACCCTCATTCCTGGGATGGAATGTAGTCTGGATTCCCAGAGAGGAGGGGGTGCTTTCCAGAGGGAAAAAAGGCAGTCGAGCTTGGAATGTCTGGCAGGCCGGAAGACAAACTCTCCCTAGCCATTCAGAGAGTATATCTGCAATTGTGCAATAGTTGCTTTAGTCTGGTAAGATTCTGTCTACAGGTGAAGAACAATAAAGGAAATTACTCGGACGTATCTTCACGTCATTCTTGGTTCTTGGGCCCAACAATAATTTTGTGAGACTAAAGCAACTATCTGTATAACTATAGATCTCTGGGAAGTGCTATGGATAAGCTGCTTTAAACCTCTTCCTGCCAATCAAAATTTCTAAGCTCCAATTGATATTTATACTTACTGTAAGGAAGGAAACTTCCTTCCTTCTCTTTTTTCCTCCCTCCCTTTCCTCCCTCCCTCTTTCTTTTTTCTTCCTTTCTTTCTCTTTCCTTCCTTCCTCTTATTCTTTCTATTTCCTTCCTTCCTTCCTTCCTCTTATTCTTTCTATTTCCTTCCTTCCTTCTCTCTTTTTTCCTTCCTTCCTTCCCTCCCTCTTTCTTTTTTCTTCCTTTCTTTCTCTTTCCTTCCTTCCTCTTATTCTATTTCCTTCCTTCCTTCCTCTTATTCTTTCTATTTCCTTCCTTCCTTCTCTCTTTTTTCCTTCCTTTCCTCCCTCCCTCTTTCTTTCCTTCCTTCCTTTTATTCTTTCTATTTTCTTCCTTCCTTCCTCTTATTCTTTCTATTTTCTTCCTTCCTTTCCTTCCTTCTCTTTTTCCTTCTTTCCCCCTCCCTCCCTCCCTCCCTCTTTCTTTCTTTCTTTCTTTCTTTCTTTCTTTCTTTCTTTCTTTCTTCTTTATCTATCCCTCTCCTCAAAAAAAGAGCTGGGGTGTGTGTGTGTGTTCAAATGCCTGGCCAATTATCCAAAATATTAAGGGGTGTTGCCTCTTTTCAGCACAAAAGGAGTGGCGGGAGCTTTTGTGTGCGCTCTGAATGGAGACAGCTGGAGGCATTGTACAGAATAGGGTGAACACTGGAAACCATGGAAAACTCAAATTAAACCCAGTGGGGGAATCGGGGTAGAGAGCCAGAGATCTTGTCGATTACAAGGGTTGCCAAGCATGGGCCAGACAGGCTGTCTCTCTGGCGTGGCTCTTTTTCTGGCAATAAATCTTCTGAATATAATGATAGGACGACAGACATGTCCTCCTAGGCGGAGAGATGAATGCACAACGGTTGGCAAAGTACAGCCCATTCTTGGTCTTGCTATCTACTCACCAAGTGTTGGCCATGGACAGGAGTGGGTGTCAAAAGTTTCAGTAAGGGGTTTGGCCATGGTGGGCGTGGCCATGGTGGGCGTAGCCTAGTCAACCTCCTGCATCACAGTGGTGGCGGGTGGTGGGATTTTGCCCTCCCGAAGCTTTCTTTGAGTCTCCGGAAGCGTGAAAACTGCCTCCCCGGGGTCCAGAAGCCCTCTGAAAGCCAAAAACAGATGCATTTCTGGCCTTCCCAAACTTCCGGTGGGCCCATTCCCCCCACCTCCCCGAGCTACATGCGCGCCCTGCACTTACCTGCATCAAAAACGGGCCGCGTGGGGACTCCTGGGAGGGGAGGGGTGGGTGGGGCCAGCCAGGAGTGGGACTCGGGGGACCAATTGCACAGAATCTTAACTAGAGGTTCTTCCTGAACCCCTGCAAACCCCCAGCAGCCCACCCACTGGTCCTGGGGGATGAAATGAGAAGAAGAAGCAACTGTGATCACAAGAGCGCCGGGAAGGAAGGCGAGGTAGGTATTTAAGGAGTGCAGTGCATATAGATCCATACAGATGGTCTCCAACTTACGCCCCGCTGTTGAATCCCAAATTTCTGTCGCTAAGCGAAGACAGGGGTTGACTGAATCTTGCCCCATTGTACGCCTTTCCTTGCCACCCTTGTTAAACGAATCACTGCAGTTATTCCATTCGTAACACGGTTGTTGAATGAATTGGCTTCCCCCGTTGACTTGGCTTGTCGGAAGGTTGCAAAGGGGGAATCACAAAAGCCCAGGGACACCATGACCGTCATAACTATGAACCTGCCGCTCAGCATCTAAATTTTGATCACGTGACTACGGGGATGATGCAATGGACTGATGTGTGAAAAATGGCGATGAGTCTCCTTTTTTCAGTTCTGTTGCAACGTCCATCAGTCACTAAGCGAACGGTTGTAAGTCAGGGACCACCCATAAAGAATGCATTGTAGCAGAATGAACATACTCTTGCTTGCACTCAGTACCCTCAAGAGAAGAACTAAAAAATGATAAACCAACATATAGACTTAAAACTTTGTTCAACATTCTACCGGGAAAATAGGATAAAAAGACTATTGTATTCGGGCTATAAGACACACCTTCCCCCCCTAAAAGACGGTGAAAATTTGAGTGATTCTTATACACTGAATGTACCCCCACCCACCCACTGTCCCCCAGCCTTTGGCCTCTGCCTCCCAGGAATTTACCTCCTTGCAGCAAATGGGGAAAATGGGGCTTGCAGAGGCTGCAATAGGCTATAGCAATCCCTGCAGCCTGAAACAGCTGATAATCGGGAGAAATTGAAAGTGAAACTTGCTGTTTGCTCCACAGGCAAATTGCTGGGAGGCAGAGGCAGATTTTTTTTTCTTGTGCTAATCAGGCTGTTTGCTGCAAGGAGGTAAGTCAATATAAATGCCTATAGAATGTTAAAATTATTAGACTTATTTTTAAAAGACTGCTTTATTATTGTTCTAGACAGCTTAACAAAATGAAGAAGCTTCTTAAAATCAATGTTTGATCTGAAGAGGCTCCGTGCTATTGTATCTTCTTTGAAATAGCAGAGAATAACTATACTTCCAGAAAGCACATCAATTTTAACAGCATCTGTACAAGTATAGTCTGAAATGTAACACTACAAACTGTGTATATTGTCTGCACTGTTTGCTGTTTGTTGCAAGGAGGCAAATTGCTGGGAGGCAGAGGCAGATATTTTTCCCTTGTATTCCTCCCCAAAAGCTAGGTGTGTCTTATACTTCGTAGCGTCTTATACTCCGAAAAATACGGTATATATCTGGTTTTACATATGCTAACTGAAACCAGAATTGTATTTGCGCAGCAATGGAAAAACAATGAGATTCCATCAGATGAGAAAGTAATTAAGACAATACTAGGTATTAAATATTAGCCTCCCACCTCTCTGTTTGCTGTTCCTGTTTAAGAAATGTATTCTGATTGGTTGTCAGACTCCCAGGGGTAGGGTGTGTGTGTGGGTGTGTGGGGGGGTGTTGTTAGCTAACATTGTAGGTTGTGTGCCTTTTGAGTCCCAAGCTTGGTTGAGCGTTGCTTCCTCCCAGGTGCCCTGTGGTGAGATGGGTAAAGGGCTAATACTATCATGCCTTAATCCCATCACCCTGGAGCTGAAGGGGGAGATTTTTGTTATGTAGAATAGACCAACCCAGGCCTTTTAATGGCCTATTGACAAAGGTGGAGGCTATTAAGAGTGAATCTATTTCCTGCCTAAACACACGTTTTCTTCATTTCTGATCCAGGGAAAATATAATATTCTGCCTTTTCAATATTTCCCAGGATATTTCACTTTTCTAGCAGAGGGGTGGATTTCAATTTCCTACAAATACAAAGCCGTGTTTCTCACCCCCCCCCACCCCGGTAACTTGAAGGTGGCCTCCAATTCCCAGAAGCCCCCTGAGGAATCTTCAAGTTTCAAAGTTGAGAAACATTGCGGTAAAAGGTATAAGTAATACCTTAAAGGCCTCCCTCCCTGCCTGAGAGTGTTGAAACTCTACCTATTCCCGGGCTGAAGTGTGCAACACAGGCCAAGCCCACTTTCTCCATATGAGGTCACCACCAAAGTGGATGAAAGGTTAGCTTCAGCACGGGAGTTGTGAACTTTCCAGGCTGTCACATCCAAACCCATGGCTTCAGGAGCAGCATAAAAAAACCTCCTTAAGTCTCAGTTCCCAGGTGTGCCTTGTGAAGAGGGACAGGATGCTCTTCTCCTGAGTTGTTGAGTTGGCCTAGGCTGCTCCCACCTCCTCTGCTCGGGAACAGAATAACAGAGTTGGAAGGGACCTTGGAGGTCTTCTATTCCAACCCCCTGCTTAGGCAGGAAACCCTACACCACTTCAGACAAATGTCTATCCAACATCTTCTTAAAGACTTCCAGTGTTGGAGCATTCACAACTACTGAAGGCAAATTCTGTTCTACTGATTAATTGTTCTAACTGTCAGGAAATTTCTCCTCAGTTCTAAGTTGCTTCTCTCCTTGATTAGTTTCCATCAGGGGTAAGTTTCGGCAGCCGCTATTGCTGGTTCGCTCAGGGGCACTCCCCATGCGCTTGATGCGTGCTGTGCGCGCATCAGCAGTACAACTAAAATTGTTATGCGCAGAAGCAAAACACAAGATCACCTGGAAGAGCTGAGCTTGTCTTGGGCTTCCAGTTGTGTTTTTCCCCCCCACAAATGATTGTAAATATATACCAGAGTCAATATTTAAACGTAGATTGGGACAGACCTGTAGTTGAGGTTAGGCGGACGGAAGAAATCACCCTGGATGACTTCCAGAAATGACATGAGCAACACAAAGTCCAAACATCAACAAATACCAGGATGCCAAGTAGAACAGAGGAGCTTCAGGCTTTGGGCAACTTCTCATCCACTGCCAGATGTCAAAGAAGGCAGACAGAAGTCTGGGTTTTGGAAACTTGTCAGAACAACCTCATCTGATTTTGATTGATAGACAGATTATGTGTCCACCATTAAACCATCTTTCCAAGCAGCCTCCATGTTATTCCAGTGTCTTTTCCCCCACTTGGAGCTGAACCCAGAAGGACATTTCTTCCAACAATGTAAATAATAGAATCGTGTAAACACACAATCAGAATCATATAAAGAGAGACTCGTAGAATCATAGAAAGACAGAATCACAGAAACCTTTCTGATCGACAAGCTCAATGTCTTAGCCACTGAGCCACCGAACTGCCTCTGAACTTCTGTTAATGCACCACAAAATGGATCTTGTCATACCAACAATGGCATCGTAAGGGCCAGCTTGTGTCTGATCAAAACGAAGATGTATGTCCTTTTCACGTGTACCATTTTATAGGTTAGCATGACATATGAACCGTGTCCAAACTTGTCCAATGCATGTGCATCTTAAACACTAACCTGAGGCCAAACCCTATGGAACAGAGCACAAAAGACATCAGACTGAAGTGGTTTGGGACATTCATAATAATCCAGTTGCCTCAAAAGAGCCTTGGGGGCTTTTGATGCTCTCCAGAAGGGCTAAACACCATTTATAATCCCGGGAGCCCTAATCCCATTAATCTGGAAGGCTTCAGGTTCAACTAGGCTGCCCTAGTAAGATGACCTTGCTGGGACACGCTTAACTCACGGGACAAGAGCAGGTTGGACAATATGCAATTGAACAAACAAAGAGTTTCTCCAATAGATCATTTCAGTGGGACACAAAACCTCCTTAACTCTGGAATGCAGGTAGTTTTCCACTTACAAGAGTTCACTGGAAGTTACAACGGCACGGGAAAAAAATGATTTATGACTGTTTTTCACACTTACGACCATTGCAGCATCCCCACGGTCACGTGATCAAAAGGCCACTGACTCATGTTTACGACGGCTGCAGTGTCCTGGGATCATGTGATTCCACTTCTGTGACCTTCTGACAAGCAGGATCAATGGGGGAGCCAGACTCATTCAGCAACCCTGTTACTAACTGAGCAACTGCCCTGAGCAAATGTCTCACTTAGCGACAAAACCTTTGGGCTCAACCGTGGTCCTAAATCAAGGACTAAAGGCTGGTTTCCTGCCAAACCATTGCAAATCAGAGTCAGGAGACCTGGGCCGCTGCAAACGCTGTAAATTCACTTAACAAATGTCTCACTTCGCAACAGAAATGTTGGGCTTAGTTGTGGTCATAAGTCGAGGACCAAATGCATTTTGCTTCGATGGCGAGAAAATCTCCCTGTCGCAGCAGCTCCATTTGGGCAAACTTCAATACCCAGAAATATCTGTTTTCCTTCCTCCCAATCAGTTCTAGACAAGAAGCCATTAACCTTTAGGGCAAAGCTATGTGTTTCTTTTAATTCCAACATATCCCAAGCCTATCGAAGTATGCTGCAAAACTAATGGAAGAAACAATTACATGAATTAATGGAACGAATTGATACTACTTTCTCTGTTTTCTTTCTTCTGCATTAGTTTAATTTCTCTTTAAAGCTATTGATCAAAATGTAAATATATATCAGCGGTGGGTTCCGGCCAGCACTACTGCTGGTTCGCTCGTGTGCATATTTTGTGCTCTGTACGCAAATGATGTGCTCTGTGCAATTAAAATTGTTCTGCGCATGTAAGAACTGAAAAAGCAAGATGACGGCACTAACTGGGGAACCGGTTCGGGGATGTGGCAGGCCTGGGTCACTGCCGGTTCAAATCGGTAAGAACCCGTATGAAAAGAAAAGAACAAATCAACTCAGAATTCTCACTAGAGGCCCAAAGGACCAGGCTCAAATGATCTGATTTTGGACATATTATGTAGAAGACCCAACACTCTGGAGAAGACTCCGATGCTGGGAAAGGTGGAAGAAAAAGAGGAGAAGAGGACAACCAGCAGAAAGGTGGATGGACTTTACAGTGGAGAGGAGAGCATCATTGGAAGCCCTTGAAGGACCAGGTTGGAGACACAGATCATCTTGGAGAAGATTCATCTATCTGATCATTAAGTAACAACCCATCATCAATTGTGGCTCATCACCAGTCGGTCAACGCAAAGACCCATCTTCCTTGAGAAGTCCTTCATGCTTGGGGAAAAAATGGCAGGAAACCAAAGAAGAGGACGACCTGGAGAAAGTGGGTGGACTCCGTTGCTTTGGTGATGAGGAGGACATCATGATCTGAAAGAGCAGGTTTGGGTAGATCACCATGGAGAAAATCCACCTACATGGTTGGTAGGAATCAACACTTACAATACAATACAATACAATACAATACAAAACAATAGTAGAGTTGGAAGGGACCTTGGAGGTCTTCTAGTCCAACCCCCTGCCTAGGCAGGAAACCTATTTTTCCCTTCTCAAAAGCTCCCAGGGATGAAGCACCCAAAATTTCTGAAGGCCAGCTGTTCTACTAATCAATTGTCAAGATCTTGACAAACTTGAACATTGGGCACTATCTAATAAAATGAAATTCAATGGTGAAAAGAGTAAGGTTCTACATTTAGGCAACAAAAACGAAATGCACAGGTACAGTATACTGTAGGTGGTACCTTGCTCAACAGTAGTAACTGTGAAAGGGATCACGTGAAGTGCTAATACCACTTTATAAGGCCTTGGTAAGGCCACACTTAGAGTACTGCATTCAGTTTTGGTCACCACGATGTAGAAAATATGTGGAGACTCTAGAAAGTGTGCAGAGAAGAGCAAGAAAGATGATTAGGGGACTGGAGGCTAAAACATATGAAGAATGGTTGCAGGAACTGGGTATGTCTAGTTTAATGAAAAGAAGGACTAGGGGAGAGATGATAGCATTGTTCCAATATCTCAGGGGTTGCCACAAAGAAGAGGGAGTCAAACTATTCTCCAAGGCACCTGAGGGTAGAACAAGAAGCAATGGGTGGAAACTAATCAAGGAGAGAAGCAACTTAGAACCGAGGAGAAATTTCCTGATAGTTAGAACAATTAATCAGTGGGACAGAAGTTGCCTCCAGAAGCTGTGAATGCCCCAACACTGGAAGTTTTTCAGAAGATGTTGGATAGCCATCTGTCTGAAACAGTATAGGGTTTCCTGCCTAGGCAAGGGGTTGGACTAGAAGACCCCCAAGGTCCCTTCCAACTCTGCTATTGTATTGTATTGTATTTTTTTATTCAATTAATTGTCCTCACTGTTAGGAAGTTTCTCCTCAATTCCAGGTTGTTTCTCTCCTTCCATCCATAAAGGGGAATATCTGTAGCTAAGGATTGAAATGATGAGTCCTTCATGGTCTCTGAGCTTGGTGGTTTTCTTATGGACGTTTCATTACCCAACTAGGTAACAGTTCACCAGAGATGAAGAATTATACTTCTTCCATTAGCTTGCATCGGGGAGACCGCCTCCAACTGACACTCCTAAGTTTTGGGGAGACAGTGGATCCTCCTCATTCATTTGTGGCTATAAATTTCAAAATTATACAATCACGACGTAACAATAACATGCAACTACAGTTACTATTTGTTTCTGAGCACAATTCAAACTGTTGTTGATTTAAATTTTCAACCTTGGAACTTAAATATCTCCTGGAATCTCTCTTCCTAGTAGAGTATTTGTTAACATTCACTTGCCAAATTATATGAACCACATTACTGTGTATTTAAAGTTTACTGCTTCTTTTTTTCATTCTGCCCAACAGAAGGGCTTAGTCTGCAAAAGCTTTGCAGATTTGCAGATTAACAGAGTTGGAAGGGACCTTCTAGGTCATCTAGTCCAACCCCCTGCACAAGCAGGAGACCCCACACCATTTCTGACAGATGGCAGTCCAGTCTCTTCTTGAAAGTTTCCAGTGATGAAGCTCCCACAACCTCTGAAGGCAACTTCTGTTCCATAGGTTGATTGTTCTCACTGTTAGAAAATTCCTCCTTATTTCCAGGTTGAATCTCTCCTTGTTCAGTTTCCATCCATCATTCCTTGTTTGGCCTTCAGGTGCTTTGGAAACAGCTTGATCTCTTCCTCTCTGTGGCAGCCCCTCAAATATTAGACAATTGCTATCATGTCTCCCCTGGTCCTTCTCTTCACTAGACCAGCCATGCCCAGTTCCTGCAACCGTTCATCTTATCTTTTAGCCTCCAGTCCCCTAATCATCTTGGTTGCTCTTCTCTGCATTATTTCTAGAGTCTCAACATCTTTTTTATAGTGTGGTGACCAATACCGGATGCAGGATTCTAGGTGGGGTCTTACTAAGGCTTTTATAGTAGTAGTAGTAGTACCTTACCTGATCTTGATTGTATCCCTCTGTTAATACAATTTAGGATTGTGTTGGCTTTTTTGGCTGCCACTGCACACTGCTGGCTCATATTTAACTGGTTGTCCACTAAGACCCCAAGGTCCCTCTCACAGTCACTGCTATTAAGCCTGGTTTTACCCAGTCTATATGTATCCTTTTGGTTTTTCTTGCCTAAGTGTAGGACTTTACTTTTCTCTACATTGAATTTCATTTTGTTAAATAGGGCCCAGTGTTCCAGTCTGTCAAGATTTGTCTGGATCTTGAGCCTATCTTCGAGGGTGTTAGCTATTCCTGCCAGCTTAGTAGCATCTGCAAATTTGGTAAGTTCCCCTTCTATTCCCCCATCTAAGTCGTTTATGAAGATATTAAAGAGTCCTGGGCTAAGACAGAACCTTGTGGTACCCCAATGCTTACTTCTCCCCATGTAGACGTAGACCCATTAAGGACCACTCGTTGAGTACGGTTTGTCAGCCAGTTACAAGTTAAGTTGGTAACATCCTCACTCCCAGCTTCATAAGCAGATAAAAGGTAAAAGTTCCCCTTGCACATATGTGCTAGTCGTTCCTGACTCTAGCGGGCGGTGCTCATCTCCATCTCAAAGCCGAAGAGCCAGCGCTGTCCGAAGACATCTCCGTGGTCATGGGGCCGGCATGACTAAATGCTGAAGGCGCACAGAACGCTGTTATCTTCCCACCAAAAGTGATCCCTATTTTTTCTTCTTGCATTTTTTAGGTTGGCAGAAGCGGGGGGAAGTAACGGGAGCTCATTCCGTTACGCGGCGCTAGGGATTCGAACCGCTGACCTTCTGATCGACAATCTCAGCGTCTTAGCTGCTGAGCCACCGCGTCCCTCTCTATAAGCAGATACGACACAACAAAAGAGAGTGTGAAAGAAGAAAGCAAGTCCAGGCTGGCCCATTTAAAAAAATGCAGATAGTCCTCAACCTACGACTACAGCTGGAATTGCCACCGAGTGATATGGTCATTAAGTGAGTCATCATATGACCGTGACTGATTTTAAGATCTTTTGGCCATGCTCATTGAGCAAACGTGGCTTCCTCCATTGATCTCGCTGGATGGAAGGCAATGGTGATTGGGTGATCCTAGGACGCTACAACTATTGTGCGTACTGCTGGTTGCCAGGTGCGTGGATTGTCATCATGTGGCCACAGAGACACTGTGTGTCATTAGTGTGAGGACTGGTCATAAGCGATGGGTGGCAAGTTATTTGATTTGACTGGCCTTATGATTATTCTGACCGAGGCTTCCCGAGAGCAGGAAGCAAACTCCTCGCCCCGACAAAAACTCCTTTTTATTAATTGACTGTGAATTCTGCTCCTTCACATCCAGCAAAGTCTTTCAAGGGAGGATGTACAGTCACAGACCTTCTCTGGTTTGGAGAGCTGCCAGGCCGATATCTGCAGAACTTGGCAAGGAGTCTCGGAGAGTCATGAACCAATGAAGCGAACGAATGGTCTCCTGCAAACTCCACTCCCCTTTTGCTCTTTTATTTCCTCTGGGAGGGGCCATTCACCATTCACCTGTGGCCTTACTCCCAAGTTGACCCCTGTTCTTTAGCCGTTCCCTTCGTCTGGCCACTCTGCGCATGCGCACACTGGGAACAGGCTCCAGCTGTTCCTCTGCCTCACTGATGTCTGACAGAGAGCCCTCATCAGGGCCTTCCCCAGATTCCAGGACCGGCCCATGTTCCTCCCCAACCTCCTCACTGTCCGAAACTGTGCCAGCTCTGCTGGCTGCTGGTGGGCCACAACAAAGATGAGTCCTCGCACTTACAATGCACGGTGTCCCCTGTGGTCACACAATCGTAATCCGGGCACTTGGCAACTTATAAAAGCGCTAAATAAAACAAACAAACAACAATAGCAATAGCACTTAGACTTATGTACCGCTTCACGGTGCTTCCCAGCCCTGTCTTAGCAGTTTACAGAGTCAGCCCATTGTCCCCCAACAATCTGGGTCCTCATTTTACCGACTTTGGAAGGACGGAAGGTGGAGTCAACCTTCAGCCTGGTGAGATTCGAACTGCCAAATTGCAGACAGCCGGCGGTCAGCAGAAGTAGCCTGCAGCACTGCGCTCTAACCACTGTGTCGCCACCTCATTAAAATAAATAAATAAATAAAAATAAATAAAGCTCTTTTTCAACACTATTGTAACATTGACCGGTTGCTAAAGGTATCCTGCCCCACACATCCCTTTGGCCGATCGGCTCACACAGAGAGGGACTCCTCCGGGTGCCGTCCACTAGGCTGTGCCAGCGGGCGACGCCCAGGGGAAGGGCCTTCTCTGTGATGGGCCCGACCCTCTGGAATGACCTTCCCCCTGATATTAGAACAACCACGGACCTCCGCTCCTTCCGCCAGAAGCTCAAAACCCACCTGTTTAAACTAGCCGGCTTGGCCTAATTCCAGCTCTCCCACCTCAGTCTGTATTTTTAAATTTTGATCTTAGGCTAAGTTTTTAATTTTTATAAATTTGTACAGGGGTTTAAAGTTTAATTCGATTTTAACTATATTTATGATTATTTGTAATGGTTTTTAATTTGGTACCTGTACACCGCCCCGAGTCCCTTCGGGGAGAGGGGGCGGTCTAGAAATCAAATCAAATCAAATAAATAAATAAATAAATAAAGGAATGATGTTAAGCTGAGGAACTACCTGTGCAGTCATGGTCAAAGGTGACCATTCCAGGAAGCCAAAAGCAGCAGAGATGATGGAATTGTCATTGTTCACCTGGCCTGAGACACTCAACTAGGAAGAAGGAGACTCTTTTTTTTGACTGTCTCTTGATGGTGATACCTCCGTTCTCTGTTACTGCAACCAAAGCGAGCTTTGCAGATTTTTTCCCCCCTCAGCACCAGTTCAGGAATCTCCCAGACAGGATTAGGATTGCAGGTTTATGAGCTCTCCCCAGCACTGCCTTAAGCCTCAGATGGATGACCTTAAGGTTTGACCTCCCCACCCCTGGCTCAGTCATGCTGTGCCAGGAAGCACCATCTGAGCCCTAGCATTTCCCCCAAGGAGACCCACCCACCCACCGACCCAAGTTTTCTGTTTTCAAGCTCTTCCCTTCCTCTCTTCTTCCTTTTCTCTTCCTCCTCTTCCCCTCCTCATTCTGTTCTCTTCACTTCCCCTTCTTCATCTTTCCCTTCCTCTTCTTCCTTTTCTCTTCCTCCTCTTCCCCTCCTCATTCTGCTCTCTTCACTTTCCCTTCCTCTTCCTCATCGACTTCCATTTTCTTTTCTTACTCTACAACTCTAGGATTTGGGGGATATTTTGCAACCCAGCCTACCGAGCATTTCAGAACCCAATATTGCCAGAAATTTATGCCAAATACATATTTTTTAAAGAAAAGTTCTCTTTGTATATAGGCACAAATTTCTGACAGCACTAGGTTGCAAAATATGTCCTAAATCCTAGAGTTGTAGGAGAAGAAGAGAAAGTGGAAGAAGATGAGGAAGGGGAAGGGGAAGTGAAGAGAACAGAATGAGGAGGGGAAGAGGAGGAAGAAAAAAGGAAGAAGGGAAGAGCTTGAAAACAGAAAAGGAAGAGAAGGATAGGAGGAAGGAAGTGAAGAGGAAGAGAAGGGAAAGGAGGAAGGGAGGAGAGGAAAAGGAGGGGGAGAGGAAAGGGAGGAGAGGAGAAGAGGGAAGGAGAAAGAAGGGAAAGAGAAGAGATTGAGAAAGAAAGGAAAAAGGAAGGGAAGAGGAAAGAGAAGGAGAAAATAAAGGGAATAAAAAGAGAAAGGGAAGGAGGAGAGGGAGGAAGAGGAAAGGGGAAGGAGGAGAAACAAGAGAAGAGATTGCTAAAGAAAAGAAAAGGAAGAGAATAAGAAGGAGAAAGGGATGAAAACGAGGCAAAGCAAAGAAGGGAAGAGGAGGGGCAGAAGGGCCATATGGTTCCCAAGCCCGTGGCCTAATCGTGACCTCGGAATGACCAGGAACCGGGCGATTATCCCCCCTCTGATCCTCCCTGGCTGGCCGGTCTGTCCGCTGAGTCACCCTCCACATGGCAGCTCCGGACTGAAGCCTCCCCAGCAGGAGAGCCTCAGGAGGGGCGCAGGTTTTCCCCGGCTGCTTCTGCCCCAGGCTGGAAACTACCACTCCCCCCCTACCCCCCAGAGAGTTTCACAGCTTCCATCTCAGAATCAGAATAGAACAGAGCTGAAAGGGATCCTGGAGGGCTTCTAGTCCAGCCCCCTGCTCAAGCAGGAGAACATATAATATTTCAGATAAGTGACTGTCCAGATTCTTCTTAAAAGCCTCCAGTGATGGAGCGCACATGATTTCTGGAGGCCAGCTGTTCCACTGGTTAATTGCCCTCCCTGTTAGGAAGTTTCTCCTTAATTCCAGGTTGCTTCTCTCCTTGATTCGTTTCCATTCATTGTTTCTTGTCCTGCCCTCGGGTGCTTTGGAGAATTTGACCCCCTTGTCTTTGTGGCAGCCCCTCAAATATTGGAAGACTGTTATCATGTCCCCCCCCCCCAAGTCCTTCTTTTCCCTAGACTAGTCAAACCCAATTCCTGCAGCCTGATCTTCATGTTTTAGTCTCATCTTTTCTGTAATGTGGTGACCAAAAACTGGACTGAAGCCTCCAGAAGCTGTGAATTCTCTAACACTGGAAGTTTTTAAGAAGAGATTGGACAAACATTTATCTGAAATGGTAGGGTTTCCTGCCTGAGCAGGGGGTTGGACTAGAAGACCTCCAAGGTCCCTTCCAACTCTGTTATTCTATTCTATTCTATTGTATTCTATCTTCCCTTCCCTTCTTCTATTCCTCTATTCTATTCTTTCTCTCCTCTTCCTTTCCTTTCTTCTATTCTATTCTTTCTCTTCCCTTCCTTTCTTCTATTCTACTTTTTTTCTTCCCTTCCTTTCTTCTGTTGGAAGAAATGTCCTTCTGGGTTCGGCTCCAAGTGGGGAAAAAGACACTGGAGACATGGAGGCTGCTTGGAAAGATGGTTTTAATGGTGGACAGGACCGCATGGCTTGAGTCCTGAACAGAAAAGGTGATCACATGCTTCAATGTTGGTGGAGAAGAAGAGAAGGGAAGAGAGGAGCAAGAGAAGAGCCTTGCAGGGCTTTTTATAATCTGTTCTGCCCCACCTATCTGTTTCCTGTTCCTGTGTAAGAAATGTATTCTGATTGGTTGCCAGACTCCCATGGGCCCATGCAAGGGTAACCCTCTAGGCTGAGTTTTGAATCCAGGTTTGATTGAGTTCAGATGCCATGTGGTCAGTTGAGTAAAAGGCAATATTATCCTGCCTTCATTCCCATCCCCCCTGGAGTTGAAGGGGAGAACTCTTTATTATGTAAAGTGGACTAGCTTGGCCTTCTTAATGGCCCATTGACAAAGTGGGGATGGGCAGGAAGCTGCAGGAATTTACTCTGTGTTTAAAATGTGTTTCTCCCTTTTTCACATCCAGGAAAATATAATATTCTGCCTTATCAATATTTCCTAGGATATTTCATTTTTCTGGGAGAGGGCTAGGTGATAACTTCCTACACTTCTATTCTATTCTATCTTCTCTTCCCTTCCTTTCTTCCATTTTCTTCTTTCTCTTCCCTTCCTTTCTTCTATTCCTCTATTCTATTCTATTCTATTCTATCCTATCTTCTCTTCCTTTCTTCTATTCTATTCTATTCTTTTCTGTTCTATTCTATCTTCTCTTCCCTTTCTTTCTTCTATTCCATTCCATTCCATTCCACTCTACCCTCCCCTCCCCTCCCTATACCTAATTCTAGCTATGGTCTTACCAAGGCTTACCAAAGCTCGACACCCCCCGCCCACCCCCGCTTCCCAAACGGCTCCTTGTCGAAACCGCCTCCCGGAGAGCCCAGCGCTTTTCAAGCGGCTGCCGGCGCGGCTTTTCCCCTCCATTCATAAAAACCGAGCCGGCGAGCGGGGAAAAGCGCTGACTCACGCGACTGGGAGATTTGCCTAACCCCGCCCCGCGGGGTCCAGAAGCCCCGCCCCTCCACCCTGCGTCTTTGCCCACCTCTGAATACTCGTATATTTAAGCGGCGGCGGCGGGGAGAAGCCGCGCAGTGTCTGGAAGGCGAGCGGGTGCCGGCGATTGAACGTCCGAACGTCCGGGGGGCTTTCTGGAAGTCCGGATCCGGCTCCCCTTCCTAAAAGGTAAGGCGGCGCTAGGGAGCTCTCCTCCCGCCGTTGCAAGCGAGGGCTTTCGGTCGGGGACCCGGCGGTGCGCTTGGCACCGTCTGTATGGCTCAGCCGGCGTGCCTGCCCTTCTCCAAGCGGGCGCCCTCCCTTGGCATCCCGCGCCCGCCGGTTTGGGTGTGTGTCTGTGTGTTTGTGTGTGTCAAAAGCAGCCCTTTTAAAGATTTGGGGTTAAAAGCTAGGATTTATTTTCAGCTGGTTTGGAAAAGGGTGCAAAATGCATAGAGCGGAATTGTCCCGGCTTGGCAAGCGTGAAGACTTGTGGACTTCAACTCCCAGAATTCCCCCTTGCTGGCTGGCTGGGGAATTCTGGGAGTTGAAGTGCACAAGCTTTAAAAGTTGGATATTTCTGCTATTAGGAATAATCGCCTAAATGTTTGGGGCATGGGAAAAACTTAAATCCTCGGTTTGCGCATGCTTGTGTGTAGCTGCCAGTGAAAATACTTTGCAATGAAAATACTTTGAAATACGATGAAATTGCAATGCAATTGTCAGAGGACTTGGCAACTTTTAAGACTTGTGGACTTCAACTCCCAGAATTCTCCAGCCAGCGTAGAATTCTCTCAGAGAATCCTCGGAGTTGGAAGTCCACAAGTCTTAAAAGTTGCCAAGTTTGGGGATCTCTGCAATAAGTAATGGGCTAGGTTTGAATGGGTTTGCTTTTCCTCGGCTCAGCTAGCACGCTCAGGGACCAAGGCATTGTGGGTGGTGTAGTTCTAGAAGTTACCCGGAGGCTGGTCCCGAAGATCAACTTGGCAATTTGTGCTTTGAAACCGCTCCAGCGAGAGCCACATGTGTGGGATGCTGGAGTCGCCAAGTGAGATGGCCCAGCCAAGAATATTAGGTAATGTTGCGCCTGCAGCGAGAGAGGAGAGCTCAGAGGGACCGGACTAATCAGTTAGAGAGAGAGAGAGAGAGAGAGAGAGAGAGAGAGAGAGAGAGAGAGGGAGAGGGAGAGGGAGGGAGAAGGAGAGGAGGGGAGGGGGAGGGGGAGGGAAGGAGGGAGGAGTGGAACGATACTAAGCAAGGGACACAGCCAAGAGGTCAAAGACGGCTCAGGAAAAAATAAATTTTGACAGGTTCTTCAGAGCAATGTTTACAGCATCCTGGTTCCCCCCCCCCCCTCTGATTAATGAATGTCAGCTTTTATCAAGCTTTTCATTGCACCGACAATCGTGAATTGCATGGGCCAAAATGAGGAAGAAAAATTGGTGGGTGGGTTGTGTCTGTTTGCATTGGGGTCATTGTCAATAGATACCAGCCCTTGGGGGGGGGGAATTAAAAGTGGTTAAGGTATTAGGCTAGAAACCAGGAGATGGTGAGTTCTAGCTCTGCTTAAGGCATGAAAGCAGGCTGGGTAGCTTTGGGCCAATCACCAGGAGACAGTGGGTTCTAGTTCCATCTTAGCCATGAAAGACAGCTGGGCCAATCACCAGGAGATGGTAAGTTCTAGTTCTGCTTAAGCCATGAAAGCAGGCTGGGTAGCTTTGGGCCAGTCACCAGGAGACTGTGAGTTCTAGTCTCCTCTGAAGCATGAAAGCCATCTGGATGGCTTTGGGCCAATGACCAGGAGACAGTGAGTTCTAGTTTTAGGCATGAAAGCTGGCTGGCTGAACTTGTGCCAGTCACTCTCTTTCAACCTAACCCCCCTCCCAAGTTGGTTTTTGGGAAAATGGGAGAAGGAAAGCGTGTTGGCTATATTTGCCACCTTGAGTAATTTGTAAAAATAATAAAGGCTGGAGATATATCATAAATAAATAAATAAATGTGTAATGCTTAGGACGGGCTGATCAATAGATCAACATCTGGATGTTGCTTCCCTTTCCCTTTGGAAAACCTGAGCATTCTTGGTTCTTACTTGAGCATTTCCATTCATAAGCCTTCCCCTTTAGCCATCTTCCACAAGCCAGCATTTTTTTCTGAACCCAACCACCAGCTGACCCAAGTTGTAGGCAGCAGGGTGACAGCAACGGAGGCTTAAACACGAACTCCCACGGTCTTTTTAAAAATTTAAAACAGGCACATGCACCGAGGCCTTGCTGTACATTTGATATCCAATGTTTTGCCTTGCTTTGTTTCCAAGGAATTGAATCCTTATGTACTGCAAGCTCTGATATCAGAAAAGAAGCAATCGAGCGTAATTTGGCATTTCATGAAAAATAAGATCTTTTCCGAGCCAGTCTGAAAAAAAGCTAATCCGCTTTCAACAAACAGAGACAGATGGATGGCAGGTTTTTCTTCTCTATTTCAGTATCTGTTACTCTTCCCTATCAGCTCTAGGAAGTTAGCACCAACTTTCTCAGATAACTGCTGTCCCGCCAACACATTCAGAGGCCCACTGATAAAAATGCTTCCCTATTTGGCCTCTTTCCAGGCCAAAGAAAGCGTTAGGAATCCATTAGGTAAAAGAACTTCATGCTGTCTGTCAGGAGCTGTCTGTCTGTCTTGGCTAGGAACAGGAGAGAGGGGAGGGAAGAAAGAGAAAGGGAGAAAGAGAGAAAGAGGGAGAAAGAGAGGGGGGAAAAGAGAAGAGAGAAAGAGGGAGGAGAGAGGGAGGGGGAGAAAAAGAGAGGGAGAAAAAGTGAGAGAACAGAGAGAAAGGGAGAAAAAGAGAAAGAAAGAAAAGGAATTCTCCCAGGAAATCCTTGACTTACAACCCCAATTGAGCTAAAAGTTCCTGTTGCTAAGCGAGACAGTTGTCAAGTGAGTTTTGCCCCATTTTGCAGCCTTTCTTGCCCCAGTTGTTAAGCAAATCACTGCCGTTGTTAAGTTACAACACAGTTGAGTCAACCTGCTTTCCCCATTCACGTTGCTCGTCAGAAGGTTGCAAAAGCGGATTCCGAGACACTCCAACCATCATAAATATGAGGCAGTTGCCAAAGCACCTGGATTTTGATCACATGACCACAGGAATACTATGATGGTTGTAAGTGCGAAAAACCGTGGTAATTTTTTTCAGTGCTGTTGTAATTTCAAAGGGTCACTAAACTGTTGTAAGTGGAGGACTAGCTGTAGAAGAGACTATTGGGGCAGTGGTTTCAGATGTTCTGATTGCTCCATACTAAGCCCTCCCTTCCTGGTCACATGACCCAGGACTCTCGTCTGAGAAGGAATTCTGGAAAGTTGCAGGATTTCCTGGTTTGTTTCTGAGGATTAGTGGGAATTGGTTGATTTGAGCCTCATTAACCCTATAATCCTAAAAAATAAGGGATGCAGTGGCTCAGTGTCGGCAGTTCAGCGGTTCGAATCCCTAGCACCGCATAATGGAGTGAGCTCCCGTTACTTGTCCCAGCTTCTGCCAACCTGGCAGTTCGAAAGCACGTAAAAAATGCAAGTAGAAAAATAGGGACCACCTTTGGCGGGAAGGTAACAGCGTTCCATGCGCCTTCGGTGTTTAGTCATGCCGGCCACATGACCACGAAGACGTCTTTGGACAACGCAGGCTCTTCGGCTTTGAAACGGAGATGAGCACTGCCCCCTAGAGTCAGGAACGACCAGCACGTATCTTTACCTTTAATCCTATAATTCACTGTTTCTCAACCTTGACAGCTGAGGAAATCTGGGAGCTGAAGTCCAGGCATCTTCATGCTGTCAAGGTTGAGAAACACAGCTATAATTAAGCCTGTAATTATCCTTCCTTAATGCTGCTCTAAGTGACTACACCTGGCATTGGATCCTGCAGGTATCATCACTTACCAGACCTTCCGATGAAAGCCTCTGTCTTCTCATCCTCTTCTCAGTTGTTCAAATCTTCTTTTTGTTCATGCGTTCCATTTTTCTCATGTTTTTATTCTTACGAGTGAAATTCACACCCATCTCCAACGGCTATAGCCAACTTCTTCTTCTTGTGCCCTATCTGTCATCGGACGTTGGCGATAGCAATAGCACTTAGACTTATATAGCGCTTTACAGTGCCTTACAGCCCTCTCTAAGTGGTTTACAGAATCAGCTTCTTGCCCCCAACAATCTGGGTCCTCATTTTTCCCACCTCGGAAGGAGGGAAGGCTGAGTCAACCTTGAGCCTGGTGAGATTCGAACTGCCAAACTGCTGGCAACCATCAGTCAGCAGAAGTAGACCGCAGTACTGCACTCTAATCACTGCGCCACCAAGGCTCATGTTGGCGATCCTATTTTAATCAACAGCTGCATGAAAAAGTGCTGCTGAGTTTTGTCCAAACCAATCCCTTAGACTTTGAAGCCATGATGTTCTTCTCCTGCCTGGACCTCCTTTGCCTTCAATCTTTCCTTGGAGGATTAAGTGAAGGAGGGCGTATTTTTCCGAGTGTCCAAAATATTCTAACTTTCTCTTTTTGATGGCTTTGATTATTTCCCTTGGCTTTCCCAGGTGGCTCATCACCTCCTCGTTTCTGATTTTGTCAACCCAACGGAACAGCCACCTGTCAATCCACATTTCAAATTCTTCCAGTCCCTTCAAGTGGCTTTCTGTCAGAGACCAACTCTCTTCTACGTAGAGCAGGATAGAAAAGATGTAGCATCTGACAAGCCAGTGGTGGGATTCAAATAATTTAACAACCGGTTCTCTGCCGTAATGACCAGCTGGGTAGGCGGGGCTCGGTGGTCATGTGACTGGGTGGGCATGGCCGACTCAACGTCACTCAGATCGATGGGCGCTCCGCCTTAGCTGTGACAATGTAATAAGGGTTAACCGGAGAGGCAGTTTCTGTAAGCAGGGCAATAAAGATGAGGCTAGAAACCACACCAGAATGTTTCCTTCCTGCCTTCCTTACAGGATTAGCCCTGTAAAGTGGAAATAAACCAAAGGAGATTTCTTCCAACAACCGGTTCTCCGAACTTCTTAGAAAGTTAACAACCGGTTCTCCCGGTCCGAACCGGCTGAATCCCACCAGTGTGACAAGCCTGCTTTTTTCTTTCTATAGCCAACTGTACAATTATTTCCCAGCCTGGGAAGAACGAAGATATTTGAGTCCTTGGGTCATGAAGATGCTACAGAGAAAACATTCTTCTTTTTCCACCGTATTACCCTGGGCGAACATCTGGGGGAACTCCAAACAAAGGCTTTTTGAAGAGTTAAGCCCTTGACACTCTGGGAGACAAATCTGTCAGTTTTGTCTCCCACTTTTCTGTGGGTTAAGCTGTATCTCAAGTTAGGTCTCGCACAGTCGATTTGGGGAAGTTCCTTTTTGAAGAAAGGAAGTGTGTGAAATTGCCACCCATTTTTCAAGCTGCAGTGGTTTTGTACATGAGAGATTGCTCCTGATTCTGAGGAAATGTGTGTCTGTCAGTAGACATTATTTTGCAACGCACTGTATGTGAAGCACACACAACAGAAATGTATCTTGTTTGTGTAGCAAGTGGAAAGTCTACTCTTTTTTTAATTCAAGGTTTTTTTATTTTTAATACAAATTATACATATTATAGGAACAAAGAATTGTCCAGGTGTTTTCTTTTACCTCCTCTCATTTACACAGTCCATTTTACATCATAGTTTCGTTTTCACTTCCCGCCAAATTATTCTCTTCCATTATTTTTCATCTTGATGGTTAATACATCAACAATATCTTCCATTTACCCTTCAAAGTTACACCAAATTTTGATTTCTTATTTTCCTCCATTGGTATATTTGACTATAAACAGCATATATATATATATATATATATATATATATATATATATATATATATATATGTGTGTGTGTGTGTGTGTGTGTGTGTGTGTGTGTGTGTGTGTGTGTGTGTGTGTGTGTGTGTGTGTGTGTGTATGTATGTATTTGTGTTACAACCCCTGGTATGCCTAAATATGGGAGGAAGGTCACTACTCCCTCTTTCTGTCCTTCGGCTCATCACAGAAGACCATGCAGGCAGAAAACCATATTTTTATTTTTAATGTTGCCTTTTTATATTTGTGTTGTATTTGTACTGATAAATAACGTGTAAGGTTGAGATTGTCTTTGCAACGTTTCGGCAGGATCTCACCTGCCATCTTCAAGCGTGGGCCCACGCTTGAAGATGGCAGGTGAGATCCTGCCGAAACGTTGCAAAGACAATCTCAACCTTACACGGGAAAAGACCCGAATACAACAAAACCAGCATACCTACACCCATGAAAATCTACGAAAACAAATATATATATATATATATATATATATGTATGTATGTATGTATGTATGTATGTATGTATGTGTATATATATATATATATATATATATATATATATATATATATATATATATATATATATATATATATGTTGTATTTGTACTGATAAATAAATAAAGGGAGACTAGGATAGATTATTTATTTATCAGTACAAATACAACACAAATATAAAAAGGCAACATTAAAAATAAAAAATATGGTTTTCTGCCTGCATGGTCTTCTGTGATAAGCCGAAGGACAGAAAGAGGGAGTAGTGACCTTCCTCCCATATTTAGGCATACCAGGGGTTGTAACACACACACATACATACATACACACACACACACACACACACACACACACACACATATATATCTCCTCTAATTCAATTTAAATAGAGCATTTCTTTCCGTTTCTTCTACATTTAACAAATCTACTAGAATTTATTTCTTAATTAGTTACAGAACAATATATGTTATAAGATAAACAATCTTACTACTATTCTCTTTAGCCTGCTAATATAACTCTTTTCCCCTTTCTTCCTCTTTTAGCCATTTTTCTCTCGGACTCTCAAAAATTCCACTTTTAATTCTTTTCCTTCTTCTCCCCCTTTCCCCTAAATTCTTTATTTTTTCTTTCTACACTTGACCAGGGGTGGGCTTCAAAAAATGCAGCAACGGCTTGGTGGGCGTGGCCACGGTGGGCGTGGCCTAGTTGGCCTCCTGCATCACGGCTGGGGGGGCGTTTTTCACCCTCCCCAGGCTCCAGAGGTCTTCTTCACACCTCCGGGAGGGCAAAAACTGCTTTCCTCGGGCTTCAGAGGCCCTCTGGTGGCTGGAAACAGATCCGTTTCCAGGCTTCCGGAGTCTCCGGTAGGCCCGTTTTTCCCGCTCACTGAGCCTCAGTACTGGCCCTCCACTTACTGGCATGATGAACGGGCTGTGTGGAGACTCCTGCGAGGGGTGGGAAGGGGTGGGTGGGTGTGGCTAGCCAGGGGTGACATTTGGGGGTTCGCGGAACTGGACAGAATCCTAGCTAGCGGATCGCACGAAGCCGCGCAAACCCCCAGCAGCCTACCCCTGCTTCTTGACTGCATTTGTAACCAGCACAGTCCTGCTTGGCATACCTGTATCCGGTCTGTTTCTCAGACTATAGTTCTATAATTCCCAAACAGCCCGATCCTGCGGGCTGGAGATATTATTCAACACCTCTGGAGAATACCAGATGGAAAGTAGCACCTGACCAGTTATGGACAGGAAGGCAATTGTCACACACAGAATTTGAGGAAGAAGCTCTGTTATTTTCCCATGAGGTTCATTGAAGTGGCCTAAAGCACTTCCTAGTTTTGGTTTTTTTAGAATAAATTATTTTACGTCATCTAAATGTCTCCAGTAGGTTGTACTCAGGTCTACAAAAGGGAATGATGCAATATGATGTTATAATATGATGTTATAATGTTGTACGTTAATGCCAAGGAGAGCCAGTTGTGTCTAGTGGTTAAGACACCAGGCTAGAAAATGGGAGGCAGTGAGTTCTAGTTCCATCTTAGCCATGAAGGCCAGCTGGGTGGCTTTGGGACAATCACCAGGAGACTGTGAGTTCTAGTCCCACCTTATGTATGAAAACCAACTGGGTGACTTTGGGTCAATCATGAGGAGACTGAATTCTAGTTCGATTTTAGCCATGAAAGCAGATGGGTGACTTTGGGACAATTACTAGGAGACTGTGAGTTCTAGTTCCATTTTAGCCATGAAAGCCAGCTGGCTGACTTTGGACCAATCACTAGGAGGCTGTGAGTTCTAGTTCCATCTTAGCCAGGAAAGCCAACTGGGTGACTTTGGATCAATCACCAGAAGAGTGTGAGTTATAGTCCCACCGTTGGCATGAAAACCAGCTGGGTGCACTTGTGGTAGTGACTCTCTCTCAGCCCAACTCACCTTACAGGGTTGTTGTTATGGCCAAAATAAGAGGAGGGAGGTTTATTGTATATATTTGCCACCTTGAGTTATTTGTAAAAATAATAAAAGCGGGATGCAAATAGATAAATCAATATATTTGTGTGATGTTTTATCTACAAGAGAGATCGCTAGCACTTGCATCTTTATCAAGAAGAGTTGGTGTAGTGGTCAAGGCACCAGGCTAGAAATCAGGAGGCAGGGAATTCTAGTCTTGCCTTAGGGATAAAACTCAGCGAAGGTGACTTTGGGTCTGTCACTCCCTCTTAGCCTGACCCATCTTACCATCTTATTGTTATGGGGAAAAATAGGAGGAGGAAGGACTATTCGGTCTTGAATGATTTATAAAAAAGGATAAAGGCAGGATAAAAATAAATAAAATCACGCGCAACTCGCGAAACGTAAAGTGAAATGTTTTAGCTAAAAGAAATAAATGAAAGATGGGGGAAACCTAAGGGGAGCTGAGCCCTTTAAATTCTCAGTTGTTGAATGTTTGCTAAGGTCTTGCATTCAGTAAGCTGCATTCTAATCAGTAGTTAAACACTGGTACGTAGTGTGAAAATATAAGTGGTGCACTTTTTTTTCCAGCCAATGTGCTCGAAACAGCCTTGCAATCTGGGGAGGGTCGCCTCCCCTCTCCTTCCTTCCCTTCCCCTCCTCTTCTTCATCACAACGATGTGTGCCAAGGTGTGAAAGGTGCTTACAGGTGTGAAACAAAACACAAAGCTGCTGCACCCTAAAAGCTGACTCGGGGGTTGGACTGGAAAATTTCCTAACCTTATTGACTTTCCCTTGTGATTTTCCCTGCTTTGGAGTCTTTAGTTTAATCCGTGGTCCAAATATTTGTGTGGCCTTATCGTTTACAGGCAGGCTTGGAGGTCTTTGAACTCTGCTGGCAGAGTGGAAGAAAAAGTCATGTTTCATGCACATCTGGAACGGAGCAATGCCAAACCTCTCCCTGTGGTCATTATAGGTAAGTACCTCTGGGAGGTAATCAGCAGATACAAGCCCCGTTATCTTCCCACGCCAGCCTGTTCTTATCAGCCGCAAGCTGATGGGAGTTCCAAGAATGATGATTAAAAAAGGAACAGCTATTAATATTCTCTCTCTCTGTCATTCTCCCTCTCTCTTTCTCTCTCTCTCTCTCTCTTTCTCCCTCCCCCCCTCTCATTCTCCCTCTCTCTTTCTCCCCCTTCCCCTTTCTTTTAGTTTCATGCTTTTTTGGCCCTTCCTATTCTGTTCTATTCTATTCTATATTTTATTCTCTGTCCTATTCTATTCTTATTTCTATTCTATTCTTTGTTCTATTTTTATTTCTATTTCTATTCTATTATTTCCCAGGTCCCCCTATTATTCTATACCCTCTCTCCTGATACAGTTAAGTGCTAATGGAATTTTCCTACCTATAAATGTCAGCATCAAAAGATTTCTGGAAGCTACAGAATGTTCTATTTTAGACCCTTTGGGACGAGGACTTCAGCAGCAAAAAAAAAAAAAAAAAAGTTTGACTGTAACAAGAGCCGAGAAGGGTGGGGAAAATTGTGACTTACAGCTGTTTTTTTGCAACCTGGGGCCTGTGCCAGCTAGAGCAGAATTCCTCCCCCTCTTGCTGTGTCATGCTGACCGGCTTCTCTGCATGTTACACAGCTCTGACGCTTCCTTCTAAGCCACGAGGTTCCCGTTGCAAAGAATGACAGATGGTTCTCTTCTTAGCCGGTAAAATATTAATCCGGCAAGAATCTGGCAGCTCTTAGCAAACTAACGTCTTAGTTCTCTTATCTAAAATAATTAGATTTGCAAGTTGTCTTGGATACAGGCAGTCCTCGACTTACAGCAGTCCAGTGAGTCACCGTTGCAAGTTACAACGGGCACTGAAAAAAGCGACTTACAGCCATTTTTCACAGTGGTGACCTTTGCAGCCCAGGATCAAACTTCAGATGCTTGGCAACTGACTCATATTAATGACGGTCGCCATGTCCTTTTTTTGCAACCTTCTGACAAGCCATGGGAAAGCCAGACACACTTAACAACCAGGTTACTCACTCATCAACTGCAGGGATCCACTTAACGACTGTGCCAAGAAGTGTTGCAAAATGGGGCGAAACTCAATGTCTCGCCTGGCAACACAGATTTTGGACTCGGTTGTCCTTGGTCATAACTCAAGAATTACCTGCATTTGCATGGGAGACCGGGACACTGAAATAATCATAAATACTTGCCAGTTTCCAAGAGTCCAAATTTTAATCACGCGGCTACATGGAATGCTGCAAAGGTCATAAGTGTGAAAAACGGTCATAAGTTACTTTTTCCTGATTCTAAAATCAATCCAATAAATTCCAGCTGGAATATCTTCAGGCAGGCTAAGCGAGCAATTTTGATTTGGCAAGGCTTGCCTTACAAAAGTCTTTTCTCTTATTTCTGATTCAGACAACCTTATGAACTCCAGCCATTGTGGTGCAAGGCTCCTACTTGTGAATTATAGTTTTGTAGCCAAGCCAATTTTTTTTCTCCTAAGCACTTGGATACAGCCAACCACTGAATTCTATTTAGGTAGCCTTTGACCAAGAACAGGGGTGTCCAAACTTGGGAACTTTAAGACTTGTGGACTTCAACTCCCAGAATTCCCCAGCCAGCATAGCTGGCTGGGGAATTCTGGGAGTTGAAGTCCACAAGTCTTAAAGTTCCCAAGTTTGGACACCCCTGACCAAGAACTTCAGAACAAGCCTGTCAGACCTCTTTTGATGGTTCTGCAACAGGCAATGCGGGAAGTCATAAATAAAACCCAACGTTAAACAGAGGCACCTACTTTTCCCAACAATGCAAAATCCAGATTTGCATCTGCTTAGCCTACCTAATTGCAACCGAGTCACGATGACGGTTTTTTAATTCCAAAGAAATGGCTTTGAATACAAGACAAGTGGAAAACAAGAGGAAGAAGTCTGGGGAATGTTCTTCACCGCCTTGAGTTATTGATGACAATAATAAAGGCAGGTTGAAAATAAACAAATAATATATCTGGCTTAGTGGCTAAGACGCTTGAGCTTGTCGATCAGAAAGGTTGGCAGTTTGAATCCCTAGTGCTGCATAATGGAGTGAGCTCCCATTACTTGTCCCAGCTTCTGCCAACCTAGCAGTTCAAAAGCATGTAAAAATGCAAGTAGAAAAATAGGAACCACCTTTGGTGGGAAGGGAACAGCGTTCCATGCGCCTTTGGCGTTTAGTCATGCTGGCCACATGACCACAGAGACGTCTTCGGACAGCGCTGGCTCTTCGGCTTTGAAACGGAGATGAGCACCACCCCTCAGAGTCGGGAACAACTAGCACACCTTTGTGAGGGGAACCTTTACCTTTTTAATATATCTGGAGCTTGGAACCTAACTCGAATCCACTTGATTTTTGTCTTTCAGGAAATGGTCCCTCAGGAATCTGCTTGTCCTATCTCTTATCCGGCAACGTTCCCTACGTCCGAAGGAACTCCGTTCATCCTAACCCGATCTTGCAAAGGAAATTAGAAGAGACCCCGGAGATTCCCATCGTAGATCAGGTCGGTATAGCCCAGACTTCTGTGAGGTGGTTTTCTAATCAAGTAGATTTGGCTGCAGAGAAACTCTTTACTTTTGCAAAGAGGGGGTTATCCTTTAGTCCCAGGGTTTGTTCTGACTTAGGCTTCCCAAGGGCATGAAGCAAACTCCTAGTCCTGATAAAAACCACTTTTATTAATTGACTGTGAATTCTGCTCATTCACATCCAGCAAAGTCTTTCAAGGGAGGATTTACAGTCACAGACCTTCTCTGGCTTAGAGAGCTGCCAGGCCGATATCTGCAAAACTTGGCAAGGAGCCTCGGAGAGTCACGAACCAATTAAGCAAATTAATTGTCTCCTGCAAACTCCACTCCCCTTTCGCTCCTCTTTTATTTCCTCTGGGAGGGGCCATTCATCGTCCACCTGTGGCCTTCCTCCCAAGTCGACCCCTGTTCTTTAGCTGTTCCCTTCCTCTGGCTACTCTGCGCATGTGCACACTGGGAACAGGCTCCAGCTGTTTGTCTGCCTCACTGATGTCTGACTCAGAAGGCAGCTGATAACTGGCATACGGCCCTGGCCCCCTCTCTGCCTCCGACACAGAGCCCTCCTCAGAGCCTTTCCCAGACTCCAGGACTGGCCCATGTTCCTCCCCAACCTCCTCACTCTCCGAATCATGGGTCTGTCCAAGGGCTGAAAAGAAGCTTTGAAAAAGCTACATTTGGAGTATAAGACGCACCCAAATTTTCAGCCTCTTTTAGGGGGGAAGAAGTGCGTTTTATACTCCCCAAAATATGGTAATATTGACTCTCTAGAATGGAGGGTGTTTGATCTGACAATCCATGAGCTTCAATTTAAGACCAGACCATGCATGATGGATGGTTGGCTACTCCAACCCTGTGCAAAAGATACGCCTCCGTGCAGTCGAGAATTTAGGCTGAGCTTTAGAGTTTGCCATTCAATGTGTTTTGAAGCAGGAAGGAAGGCTTATCGCCATTTAACCTGCCTGGATTAGAGCAGCGCCCCAGACGTAAAGTTTTCAGTCGTTCTGTTAGGAATCACCCATCAAGACCTCTTGCTTTTCCCTGTAGGATCTGGAGTATCTCTCTGAAGGTTTAGAAGGCCGATCTTCCAGTCCAGTGACTCTCCTTTTCGACGCCCTTCTGCGTCCGGATACGGACTTTGGTGGGACAGCCGATTCGGTCCTCACTTGGTGGCATGAACCTGACCGAGCAATTCCTCATCTGGTTCTTGGCAAAACTCTCCCTGGGGGAGCTTGGCATGTAAGTGCAGCTCAAGATCTTAGCATTTATAAATGGAGGCTGTAGCACATGGAAAGAGAACATTCTTCACCGCCTTAAGTTATTATTTATAAAAATAATAAAGGCAGGATGAAAATAATCAAATAATATATCTGGAAGGGACGCGGTGACTCAGTGGCTAAGACGCTGAGCTTGTTGATCAGAAACGTTGGCAGTTCGGCGGTTCGAATCCCTAGTGCCCCATAATGGAGTGAGCTCCCGCGACTTGTCCCAGCTTCTGCCAACCTAGCAGTTCGAAAGCATGTAAAAATGCAAGTAGAAAAAATAGGGACCACTTTGGTGGGAAGGTAACAGCGTTCCGTGCGCCTTCAGCATTTAGTCATGCCGGCCACATGACCACAGAGGACCCAGAGTGCCACAAAGAAGAAGGGGCCATCCTAGACTCCAAAGCACCCAAAGGCAGGACAAGAAGCAATGGGTGGAAACTAATCAAGGAGAGAGGCAACGTAGAACTAAGGAGAAATTTCCTGACAATTAGAACAATTAATCAGTTGGATGGCTTACCTCCAGAAGTTGTGGGTACTCCAACACTGTAGATTTTTAACAAGAGATTGGGCAATTATTTATCTGAAATGGTATACGATTTTCTGCCTGAGGAGAAGGTTGGACTAGAAGACCTCCAAGGTCCCTTCCAACTTGGTTATTCTGTTAAGATCGGTGCTCCTTTTAGCAGATTGAATGAGAACTTGTGGTGGAAAAAAGAGAATTTTTTTTTTTTGGCACCAAGCTGATGTAAATCTAGTTAAAGCATAATCCAAATGTATAGAACCAGTCTGGGCCAAACTCTTAAAAGTTTGGTTAGTGTGGGATGAATTAGAAATTGTAAACTATTCAGAGTTTGAATCCTGAAGAATAATTAAGACTCAAGACTTAAGTATTTAAGACTCAAATTCAAAATTCCGGTCTTAGTAGAAGACATCTGAGCTAGTTCCAACCCTTTTAAAAAATGTTGCGAGTTTAAATAATTGAATGTCAAATTTGAAAGGAGCATTTTGAACTCAAAATGGGTTCTTTCAGAGTTAAAGCATTCCTGGAATGGTTGAAACAGTGTCAAAACGCTTCCAGTAAATTTGGGACATCTGCTGGAAGTTAGATAATGCGGGGATGTTTTAGGTTATGTATCTGTTGGACTTGCCGTTTTTTTTTTTCTCTTTGAATAGTTCGCTTTTTGTTGCATGTCGTTTATTATATTATTGTTTCCTTGCTTGGTGTTATCATAACCCGCCAAATCAAATGAAAGATTAAACAAAATATTTCTATTATAAAACAGGGCGTTTTGCGGTTGAAATATTTTGCATACTTCTATCGAAGAACTGTTAAATATGGTTGGCATTTCAATTTATCTACACTGTTCTTGTGTTAGTATATGTGCCTGCCATATTTATTGAAGCTGATTTTCCTAATGGCCAAAACAACAACAACTCCACACTACTTTAAAAAATTGACATAAAGTATAGGTAGTCTAGGTGGCTAAGAGGCTGAGTTTGTTGATCAAAAGATCAGCAGTTTGGTGGTTCGAATCCCTAGCGCCACGTAATGGAGTGAGCTCCGTTTACTTGCCCCAGCTTCTGCCAACCTAGCAGTTCGAAAAATGTAAGTAGAAAAATAGGAACCACTTTTGATGGGAAGGGAACAGTGCTCCGTGCACCTTTGGTGTTCATGCCGGCCACATGACCACAGCGATGTCTTTGGACAGCGCTGGCTCTTCGGCTTTGAAACGAAGATGAGCACCGCCCCCTAGAGTCAGGAATGGCTAACTCTGCTATTGTATTGTATTGTTTTCTTTTCATCATATTGTGAAAGTGAAATATCAAAGACTAAAAATAGGGGGGAAAAACCAGAATCAAATCCCAGATTAGCAAAAACATTCCAAACAATAAGAAGGAACAAGAATTTCTAATGGATCTAAAGCATCCTTAACTTTATGGCCAGATAGAAACCCTGAACATGCAAGATTAAAACATGGTTTGTCAATAAGCCACGATTACTAGAGTTCTCACTGTGCAAAGTCGTAAACCCTGCTTTGCAAACATCAGTTTTGCTGGTTATATCCTGCAACCAAGTCAAAGAAATCGTAATGTGTACTAAAGAGGCCCGTGCTAGATTGGTGAGGAGGGGCAAATTTTAATTCTCTGGCTAATTTTGCAGGAGGGACCCACCACCAGTCTCCCTATATCAATTCCTTCACTGCTTCTGGTTGTATTTCCAGAACTGGATATATGTGTTGATTTTTTTCTATTTTATTTCTCTCTTTCTGTGTAGTCTATTGAGGGATCCATGTTCACCCTGAGCCAAGGAGATTGGATGGGGCTTCCTGACGTTCCGTTCAAGGAATGGTTGAGCAAGAAGAAAAAGTAAGATAGCTTCACTGTGGGAAACTCTTAATTAAATAGTAGCTTTGAACCTGAACGGTTGAGGGATCCGAATAGGTCTAGTAGTCTAATGAAGGATAGGACTAAGGGCGACATCTTTTCTTTTGGGTCTTTAGCCTGCCACACTTTCTATTATTCTATCATGCATTTTTCTATGGTGGGAAAATGGGAGGGGGGATTGTAAGGAGTTAGGTGCTATGTAGCAATAACAACATTCTTTCTAGAAAGCCAAGGTCATCCTTTGTCTTTGCACCCCTGCACCTGACTGGAATTGGATAGGTGGAACTGCCAGCATGGCAGTGGGAGATTGGACCATGGGATGGACTGGTGGGTGTGGGGGCAGGATCTTGAACTTTCAACTGGGTGAGGAAAACCGGGAAGCTTTCAGATTCTGGTTTTTCCAGATGTGCCAACATGGCTCTCTTCATAAATTGGGACTTTGAGCACTATTTTGCCTCAGACTCTGATTTAATTTTGGGTGCTATTTGGAACCCTGACATATACAAATTTGTCAAACAGAGTTCCAATATAGAAATAAGGAGAAATTTATCCTTATCATGGAATGGCTTGACTTCAGAAGTTGTGGGAGCTTCATCGCTGGAAGCTTTCAAGAAGAGACTGAGAAATGAGATGATGAGAAAAGTATTTTGAGAGATGCAAAAATGGAATTGGATAACTTGGAAGATGTCCTTGAAAAGGAGATAAGGGTAGGGGTGGCTACTTTGGAGATCTTGCAGCTTAGGAGGTCAGAGATGGGAGAAATATTTAGACGGAATAATGAAGACACAGATGTTGGCAGAGACAAAGATCCAAGAGAGAAGTGTGGCAGGGGTGAGGGAAAGCCAAAAAAACGAATAAGAATTGAAGTATTAAAACGGGCAAGAGATGATGGATAGAAAAGAATTACGAGTTTCTTTCTTTCTTTCTTTCTTTCTTTCTTTCTTTCTTTCTTTCTTTTTCTCCTTCCTTCCTTCCTTCCTTCCTTCCTTCCTTCCTTCCTTTCTTTCTTTCTTTCTTTCTTTCTTTCTTTCTTTCTGGTTTTCCTAATATAATGATGGCCTGATTAAAAACTAGAATAGAGATAGAAATAAGAATATACACCAGAGGTGGGTTCCTACCAGTTTGGACCTGTTCAGCCAAACCAGTAGTGGTTTTCCAGCCCGGGTTGCCGGAATCAACAGCGACCCAGGCCTGCCACGCCCCCGAACCAGTTCTCCGGTCAGGGCAGCATGCTTTCCCCCCCTTTGATCTGCGCAGATCTATTTTGGGGCAACTGCACACACACACGGATCGAACTGGCGTAATGCCGGCAGCTGACATACATCTTTATATAAAGTATAGATAGATGGGAAGATTTTTGGGCTCCCAAGCACTCCGTGCATCACGCTTTTGCCCTCCCAGGCCCCCAGAAGCACTCTGCCAGCCTAAAATGGGTGTGTTTTTGGTGAAAACGGGCCCAATTTTGGCAAACAGGACACGCGGAACACTGCAGAGTGCTCCTGGGGCCCTGGGAGGGCGAAAACATGACACACGGAGGCCTAAAACTATTTTTTTCTCTTCTTTTTCTCCTGTACATTTAGGTGCATCTTATAGTCCGGTGCATCTTGTAGTCTGAAAAATACGGTACTTGTCTATTGTGGAAATGTCCCCTTATGTTTTCATCCAATGTATTTGTAATCCATTAATAAAATGCTTTCAAATTGAGCTCAAAACACTAGTTTTGGGTCACGAATTATGAGGGCTACGGGAGTGGCCTCTCTCTCTCTCTCCAATCCGTCTATGTCTGTCTGTCTGTCTATTTATCTCTCTCTTTCTTTATTATCTCTGTATTTTCTCATCTCTCTAATATATATATATAATTATATTTCATTATTATCTCTCTGTCTCTCTCTCTATCATCTCTCTATATCTGCCTGTCTGTATCTCTTTATTACGTCTCTGTATTTTCTCATCTCTCTATATATCATTTATATCTATCCATCATTATATTTCTTTATTATCTCTCTCTCTATCATCTATCATATATCTATATCTATCTGTCTGTTTCTTTATTTTCTCTCTGTATTTTCTCATCATTCATATCTATCTATCCATTATCTATCTCTATTTCTTTATTATCTATCTCTATCTCTTTATTACCTCTCTATCGCTTTATTATCTCATCTTTCTCTCTCTATCTCTCTATCATCTATCTATATTTGTCTGTCTGTCTATCTGTATATCTATTATCTCTGTATTCTCTCATCTCTCTATATCATTTATATCTATCTATCCATCATCTATCTATCTCTTTATTATCTCTCATTTTTCTCTCATCTTTCTCTCTCTCTCTCTCTCTCATCTCTCTATATCTGTCTGTCTACCTATCTGTCTGTCTATTTCTTTATTATCTCTCTGTATTCTCTCATCTCTCTATATCATTTATATCTATCTATCCATCATCTATTTCTACATTTATATAATTCTGATCCATATTTTTGTTCTGCAGAGGCTTCAGGAACAACAGGGCAACTGCTGGCGACATAGTCCAATACTATCAATATTACGTGGCCAAGAAAGGCCTGAAGAAGAACTTTGTCTGTGGAACTCTGGTGACATCTGTGAAGAGACTAAACTTGGATTCGGAAGAGAGTTACGGCGGTCAAGATTCCAAGGACAGAAGCTCCGTGTGGGATTTATCCCAGGGATCCCAAGAAAATGGGACCAGTCTCTTTCAGGTTGATGGGTTTGTCACCAACATCACTGGCACCCATCCTTTCTCGGTTTACGCGGAGAATGTGGTCTTGGCCACGGGGACCTATGATAGCCCAACCCAGCTTGGGATCCAAGGTGAACATCTCCCTTTCATCCATCACACGCTGTCGGCTCTCGAAGAAGCCGTCAAGAACAAGGAGGTCGGGGTCATGTCAGACCCAATTTTGATCGTAGGAGCTGGCTTAACGGCTGCCGATGCAGTCCTCTTTGCCCACCATTATAACATTCCTGTGATCCACGTTTTTCGCCGGCGAGTAAATGACCCAGCCCTCATCTTCAACCAGCTCCCCAAAACAATGTACCCCGAGTACCACAAAGTCCACCAGATGATGAGGGAGCAGGCCAACCCTTACCCAGGACCGTACGAACATTACGTCAGTCTTCCTGAGCATCACGTTGTCCGCTTTTCGGAGGACCGGAAGTGCATCTTTGCGGACAAGAGTGGCCGTCAAAAAATACACCCAATCTCCATGGCTTTTGTCCTCATCGGCTCCAACCCCAACCTTGCCTACTTGCCCAACAATGGGATGGACTTAGCCGTTGACTGCGAGCAGCCGGTCAGTTCCAAGAGGAACCCAGTCGATGTCGATCTCTTCACCTACGAGTCCGTTCACGAGAAGGGACTCTACGCTTTAGGGCCATTAGCTGGGGACAACTTTGTGAGGTTTGTGCAAGGCGGTGCATTGGCCATCACTAGCTCTCTGCTGAAGAAGGTGAACAAAAATCCTCCTTAATGTTGGTGAATGTCACTGCTCCTCTGAAGGATGACTCTTGGCCAACTTTTGAGAGTGGGCATTGGGTGTGTAGCTATGTTGTCAGATATGAAATCTGTCCTTGAAAACCTTCAAAACGGGCTGGGCTAAGCCAAGCTTCCCGCCCAAGAAGATACCAGCAGGATCCTTGCAAGATGTTTGACTTCTTAATCCCTCTATCTCTGAGAGGTAGAGATGGGTTAGGAAAGCTTGACTAGATCCCATGGTGCAAATCAGGTGTTGCCTCAGTTAAATCTGAAGCAAATTATCTCTCGGTGGATAACCTGAAGATCTCCGTCCACATATTCTGAATTGCAGTGGAAGCATTGTTTGCATCCAAAATAATCCTTTTTGATCACGTAATGTTGGGTGGTGGGTTTCCATTAAATAATGCACCACATTTTGAGACTCTCAAAATGAATCAGAACAGATTTTCAGCAGATCCAT
>NC_138561.1:5068701-5131201 GCF_964273705.1 Natrix helvetica
CTCCTTATCCATCCTCTGCATATTCCCCTCCATTTCAACAAATTTCAAATCTGTTTCCTTCGTTTTAGTTTCCAAATCCAAAGCCAGATGATCAACTTTGCTGTCCACCTTAGGAACAACTTCTGACAGACCTGTGGCTAAAGTGTGTAATTTTTTATCAAGTTGATCATGTTTTTTAATGGTATCCTGAACCATTTCTTTAACCTCCTTAATTTCTTTGCGTAAAAAAGCATTTTCTTCCCTTATAAAGTCCTTGAAATCCTGATAATTTATTGTAGCACCCGATGAGGCTTTTTGTTCCGTTGCCATAATTAATAATTCTTACAGCCGCCTCTAGCTGTCACCATTCAATTAACTTTCGTTTTCCTTAGGTATTCAGCTGTAAATTAATACTTGCAAATGTTTCTTTCTAAGTTGCTCGAAATTAAAACTTTGACATTTAAGTAGTTCAGGTTATGTAAACTGGCTTAAAGATTGTTAATAGTTAGGGTTGTTTCAGCCGTTCCGCCTTTACTGCCCCGGCTATCAGCAGGTAATTAGCTTTCGTTTTCTGTAGGTTTTCAGCTATAAATCAACGCCATTTTGAATCCTTTGTTCTAAGCCCACGCCTCTCGAACTCAGCAGTAACGTTCTTTTTAAAGAGATTTTTTTTTCTTCCCCCAATTAAAACTTAAAATACTTGCAAAAGTCTTGCTTTCTTCTTGGGATGTTAAGATGTTAAGATGTTAAGGCTGTTCCCGGCGACTGGTTCTGCTAATTAGCAGAGGTTATCAAAAAGGCAGGAGAATACAACAACTGCGAAGGGGGGCAAACCTCGTCGGACTCCGGACTCCAGAGGGTACACGAGGGCTCAACCCAGCAGCTGAATCTCTCCCTCATAAATTCCAAGAATTTACGAGTGTCCGAGGTGTTAAAGATCGTAAAAAACCACCTCTAACTGTCTCTTGATCTGACAGGCTCAAAAAAAAAGCCTGCCATTGGCACCAGGAACAACCGGAAGTCCTCAGAATTGGAGACCTTTCAAACCCACTCTAATCTGAACTTACTTAACTCCAGAAATTTCCTGATAGTGAGAACACTTAATCCGTGGAATGGCTTGCCTTCAGAAATTTTGGGTGCTCTGGAGATTTTCAAGAAGAGATTGGACAGACATTTGTATATAGGACATCCTTGGCAACTTTAAGACCTGTGGACTTCAACTCCCAGAATTCCTCAGTCAGCCAGACTGGCTGGGGAATTGTGGGAACTGAAGGCCACGAGTCTTAAAGTTTGGACACCCCTGGTATAAGGTCTTCTGCTCGAACAAAGGGTTGGACTAGAAGACCTCCATGATCCCTCCCAACTCTGTTATTCTATATTCTATAACCATGATGGCAAACCTATGGCACGCTTGCCAGAGGTGGCACACACAGCTCTCTCTGTGGACGCATGCGCCATCATCAACTGGTCTTCTGGTTTCCGGCAATCACATGTGCACTGGCCAACTGGTCTTCACGGGGACCGCAATGCCAGAAAACAGCCTGAAAACGGCCCAAAAACTGGCTCAAAAAATGACCAAAAAATGCCCCCAAACCAGGCTGTTTTTTGGGCGGTTTCAGGCCATTTTCAGGCCAAAAACAATGTGAAAACGGCCTCAAAAATGGCAAAAAACAGCCAAAAAACAGGCATGCGCGCACCGGCCAACTGGTCTTTGATTTTCTGGTGTATGCACAAAAACCAGCTGGCCGATACGCATGCAAGTGTTGGAAACCCGAAGACCAGCTGGCTGGTCCTCTGGCACATGAACGCACATTCTAGTTTGGACACTCAGTGCTGAAAAGATTTGCCATCGCTGTTCTATAAGTTCTTTAACTTCTTTAAGTAGGAAAAAAACTACACATATTTATTGCCAGGCAAGACTGCTCCCAGACAATTACTATTTAATTAACAAAGAGCCATCATTAGCGGTTAATTGGGGAATACAATACAATACAATAGCAGAGTTGGAAGGGACCTTGGAGGTCTTCTAGTCCAACCCCCTGCCTAGACAGGAAATCCTATACCGTTTCAGACAAATGGCTATCCAACATCTTCTTAAAGACTTCCAGTGTTGGGGCATTCACAACTTCTGGAAGAAAGTTATTCCACTGATTAATTGTTCTCACCGTCAGGAAATTCCTTAGTTCTAAGTTGCTTTTCTCCTTGATTAGTTTCCGCCCACTGCCCTCAGGTGCTTTGGAAGAATAGCTTGACTCCCTCTTCTTTGTGGCAACCCCTGAGATATTGGAACACTGCTATCATGTCTCCCCTAGTCCTTCTTTTCATGAGACTGCACATACCCACTTCCTGCAACCGTTCTTCATATGTTTTAGTCTCCAGTCCCCTAATCCTCTTTGTTGCTCTTCTCTGCACTCTTTCTAGAGTCTCAACATCTTTTCTACATCGTGGCGACCAGAACTGAATGCAAATATTCCAAGTGTGGCCTTACCAAGGCCTTATAAAGTGGTATTAACACTTCACGTGATCTTGATTCTATCCCTCTGTTGATGCAGCCTAGGACTGTGTTGGCTTTTTTGGCAGCTGCTGCCCACGGCTGGCTCCTATTTAAATGGTTGTCCACTAGGACTCCAAGACCTCCCTCACAGTTACTACTGTTGAGCAAGGTACCACCTATACTGTACCTTTGTATTTTGTTTTTGTTGCCTAAATGTAGACCCTGACTCTTTTCACCCTTGAATTTCAATGTAGCAGCAACATCTTCTGGAGCTTCCTTAAGGTCGATGGTGCTCACAGGGCGGGAAGGAGGGCTGGTTCAGGTCTTTGTTTCTGCGTCACGGAAGGCCCTCATTTATGCAATCCTTTTGTGCGGGAGCTGCTGGATAATCCCTTATTTCAGCAGAAGAGATTACGCTCTTGGATGGCCAGGGGGGGAAAAGAAACAAGTCTGTGCACCCTTGGGAAAATGTTGTGGGAGGAATCCTGCACAAGGGAGGAATCCTGCACAAGCAGCTCCTGACAAGCAGGTGCTACTGGCTTGACCCTGATCCAAAGCATAAAAGGCATTCGCATGTGCAGACATGTGCAGTGCAGTACCGGGGGATTCAGGGGATACCTTTGGGCGGTGGCGAAGGAGAGGATGTTGGTTTTTGAACAAAAGTTGGTCTGCCAAGGGTGGTTTTTCAATGGAAGGCCAGTGTCAGAAGAAATATCGACTTGGGTTCAGGTCTAAGTGTGGAGGAAGACACGGATTGGAAAGAGGGTTCATTGATGGACAGGGCCGTATGGGTTTTGAGGTCCACACATGGAGTGGAGTGAGGGTTATTTATAGCCTCTCTTGGGCCTTGCTCTTGAGCTTCCTGTTCCTGTGGCAAGGGCATGGTATTCTATTGGCTGCTGCAGGGGTCACAGCCTAACCTAGTAGGTTTTCTGAGTCAAGCTTGGTGATGCAATGAAGAGGTTTGTGTTCTGAAAAGGTGTTGGGCAATTCCTATTGGGTCTTAATGGTTTTGCCCTGGTTTGTATCTTGAATGAGGGCTAATGCCATCACCCTTTTGTCTTGTGGATAGGCTGGCCCAGTCCTTCTCAACGGGCACCAAATATCTGCTGGGGGCAGGGAGCTGAAGTCCTGAGTTTCTGTCTTCCCGAAGATGTCCCTTTTAGGAGAAATATAATGTTCTGCCTTTTAAAATATTTCCAAAAGCATTTCATTCTTCTAGGACAGGGGAGTGCTAACGCTCTACACCAGCAAACCCCTGATCCTTCCAGGGCCACCGTTCCAAATATTATTTTGGGGCTTGTGAATGTCACCTTTGGAGCCCCCGTCTGAAATTGCCAGAGGAGAGAAAGAGGCAGCAAAGATGCACCTGAATTAGATTCCTTTGAAAGAAGAGAAACTGAGACGATTAAAGGCCTGGAGACTAAAACATATGAAGAGCAGTTGGAGGATTTGGAATGGAGAGAAAAGAAGGAGCAGGGGGGGACATGGTATCAGTCTTCCAGTATTTGAAAGGCTGCCACAAAAAAGAGGGGGGTCAATTTATTTTCCAAAGCACCAGAAGGAAAGACAAGAAACAATGGATGGAAACTAATCAAGGAGAGAAGCAACCTGGAATTAAGGAGAAACTTTCTAACAGGGAGGACAATTAACCAGTGGAACAGCTTGCCACCAGAAATGGCAGGTGCTTCATCACTGGAGGTTGTTAAGAAGAGACTAGACTGTCTGAAATGGTATAGGGCAGAGGTGGGTTGCTGCCAGCATTACTGTCGGTTCGGTGCACCCGCAATTTTGCATGTGCATGCTTGCTTCGCTTGTGCGCGTGCCAAACATGCGCTCTGCACACATGTGCAGTTGCCCATAAATAGGTCTGCACATGCGCAGAACATAAAAAATGCCGCGCTAACCGGGAAACCGGTTCGGAGCTGGTTCTGGCGACCCAGGCCAGCAAATCACTACCGGTTCAGCCGAATCGGTCCAAACTGGTAGGAACTTACCTCTTGTGTAGGGTCTCCTGCTTGAGCAGGGGCTGGACTAGAAGGCCTCCAAGGTCCCTTCCAGCTGAATAATAAATAAATAAATAAGAAAAAAAGTTTGGTTCGTTGACATTGCAATACCTGGTGATGTGCGAATTAAAGATAAGCAGCAAGAAAAAATAACAAAGTACCGGGACTTGCACATTGAAGTTGAGCAATTGTGGAAAAAGAAATTGTGTGTTGTCCTGATTGTAATTGGAGTCCTTGGAGCAATATCTAAAGGGCTACCTCGCTATTTGGAAATCCTGAATTTATCAGACTTGAACATTCTGATTCTACAAAAAAACCTACTTGGAACAGCTTATATCCTCCGACGTTACCTTAACAGTTCTTCGGTCCTTGGTTAGGCCTTGAGCTGTTGAGTTACCAACCAGCCCCAAAGGCTGTGAATCTCATCAAAGATTAACATAATAATAATAATAATAATAATAATAATAATAATAATAATAATAATAATAATAATAATAACAACAACAACAACAACAACAACAACAACAACAACAATAACAATGGAGAACAGCATAAAAACAACAGAAACAAAGGCAGACTATAAGGAAAAACAGCTGGATGACAGATTAAATAGATGGAAAACCAAAGCTTTGCATGGACAGCACTTGAAAAACATTGAAGGAAAATGTGATGACAACTTGACATGGACATGGCTTAAGATGGGAACCCTCAAGAAAGAAACGGAAGGTTTAATACTGGCTGCTCAAGAACAAGCACCACAAACTAATGCCATGAAAGCGAAGATACAAAATTCCACTGACAACCCAAACTGCCGACTTTGCAATAATAAAGTTGAAACTGTTTCACATTTAATATGTGAATGCAGCAAAATCGCACAAACTGATTACAAAGCTAAATTAATCCACTGGTCATTATGTAAAAAAATATGATTTACCTGTATCCAAAAAGTCATGGGAACATAAAGTGGAAAAAGTTACAGAAAATGAGAAGGTGAAGATCTTGTGGGACTTTCGAATACAAACGGATCATCATTTGGAGCTCAACACGCCAGATATCACGGTTGTAGAGGGCCGAAGTGTACAGTTTATTGATATCACTGTTCCTGGAGATGCCAGAATCGAAGAAAAAGAACTAGAAAAAATAATGGAATATTGCGACCTGGCCATCGAAACTACACGGCTATGGATGAAGCATGTAACAGTGAGACCCATTGTCATCGGGGCACTTGGTACCATGTCCAAGAATTTTACAAGATACATCAACAAATTGCAGCTTCCTGCAATAACACCAGCAGAACTGCAAAAAACTGTGCTACTCGGAACATCTTATATTTTAAGAAGGTCCTTGGTTGATACCTAGGACGCTGGCAGCAAACCGTATCAACCATTAGCACCAGTCACTGGTATTTGTGATGCATTGTGAATGTTCAGTAGGCTGAGTTTCATGTTTAATGAATAAAGTATATAATAATGATGATGATGATGATGATGGGAAGCCCACCATGTATGGTACCTTATTCTACTGGTGGCTCTTAAGGATTACAGTTCCATTGACTTGTCTATGGATTGGTCCTGCAGACTTGAAGGCAGGAGGATGTCATCTTGGAGAACCTCCAGCTGCAGCCAAGGGAACGAAAGTGTCACCTAATACGAGCTACAGCTGGTCTTGCGCACGGAATTGGGCCAGATTCTTTTTTAACTTGGTGATGGTCACCATTACTGAGATTTCTGTGATGCTTCAAGAGTTCTTGTGTATCAACATAGGTCTGATCTCCAAGCAGATGCCGTTCTTACACCGGGAATATCTTTCATTTCATCTTCTATTTCAACAGTCAGACTAACAACCTCAGGAAAAAAAAAACCTTGCAAAAGAAAACTGTCAATTAGAACATGGAATTCTAGGGCTGGAAGGGATCTCGGAGGTCTTCTAGTTCAACCCCTGTTCAAGCAGGAGACCCCACTATTCCAGACAAATGGCTGACCAATCTCTTCTTGAAAGCCTCCAATGATGGAACACCCACAACTTCTAAAAAAAGGCAAGCCATTCTGTCGGGAAATTTCTCCTTCGTTCTAGGTTGCTTCTCTCCTTGCTTAGTTTCCATCCATTGATTCTTGCCCTGCCTTCAGCTGCTTTGGACAATAGTTGGACTCCCTCTTCTCTGTGATAACTCCTCAAGTACCGGAAGGCAGCTGTCATATCACCCCAGTCCTTCTCTTCATTAGAGTAGGTATTCCCAGTTCCTGCAACCGTTCAACCTATGTCTTAGATTGGGTGTCCTCAATGCCCAGTCCGTGGCCCAGTACAAGTCCGTGGCCTGTGGGAGCCAGGCTGCTCAAGCACCATCTTCTCCCTCCGCCACCATTGCCGCCACCACCCTGGCAGCCCACTGACTAGCCAGAAAGTTTGGAGATCCCTGTTCTAAACCCCCTAATGTCTTTGTTGCTCTTCTCTGCACTCTTTCTTAGTGTTCTGATCTAGGCTTCCCCTGCAGCACGAAGCCGAGTCCTCGTCCCGATAAACCCCTTTTATTTAATTCACAGTGAATTCCTCTCCAGCAAAGTCTTTCCTCTCCCACAGTCTTTCCAGAGAGTTCACACTTACCGACCTTTATCTGGTTTGGAGAGTGGCCAGGCCGATATCTTTCAGACGCCGCAATACTTGACAAGAATGCAGGAATGAATTAATTGCCTCCTGCAAACTCCACTCCCCTTCAGCTCCTCTTTTATTCCCTCTGGGAGGGGCCATTTGTCATCCACCTGTGGCCTTACTCCTGAGCTGGCTCTTGTTCCTTAGCTGTTTCCTTCGTCTGGCAACTCTGCCCATGCGCACACTGGGAACAGGCTCCAGCTGTTCTTCCGCCCCATTGATCTCCAACTCTGAAGGCAGCTGATAACTGTCGGACGGCTCTGGCCCCCTCTCTGCCTCCGACACAGAGCCCTCGTCTGAGCCTTCCCCAGCTCCAGGCCTGGCCCATGTTCCTCCCCAACCTCCTCACTGTCCGAATCTGCCGCCAGCTCCACTGGCCACTGGCGGGCCACAACACTTAAGAATCCCAACATCCTTTTTTGTATTTTGATCAGAACTGGGTGCAATTTTCCAAATGTGGCCTTACCAGTGTAGTATGAAGCAGTACTATCACTTCATGTGATCTTTAAACTATCCCTCTGTTAATGCAGCCTAGGACTGCATCAGCTTCCCTGGTAGCAACAAGACATATGTAAGTGGCTTCTCACTAGCAGTGGCTTGTATCTAAGTAGTTGTCCACTAGGATTCCTAGATCACAGTTACTACAGGTAGTCTCGACTTAACAAGAGTTCACTTAGCGATCCGTTCAAAGTTACAATGGCCCTGAAAAAAGTGACGTGACCATTTTTTCACACGGCCATTGCACTATCCCCACAGTCACATTCTTCATGCTTGAAGAAATTCATTAGCTTCCACGCACAGACATTCGAATCAGTGCATCTCATGGTCTTAAAGTGCATCTCATGGTCACAAGTCTTAAAGTTCCCATGTTTGGACACCCCTGGCATAGGGTAATCATTTATTGAGAAAGCAGTCTTGAATTTAATGGTTTGGTATTAAGAATGCATTTAGAGGAAGCTCTCGGTTTTAATCGGTGAACTGGTTAATATTTACGTTGCAATTGGCACCAGGCAAAAGGGTGGCATAACAATTAGCCCTTTATTTATAAACTCCCTTGACCTATTCTGCTCTCGCCGAACAGGAAAGAGGCAGAAAAACAAATCTGAGAAAGCAGCCAAAAAAAAGAAAAAAAGAAAAAAAAAGAAAAAAAGAAGGAAGATCAAAGTCTGACTCTTGTGTAACTTAAGCGTTTATTTATCGCACTGGATTGTAGCTTTTGTGTACAACGTGCAGCTCAATTAGAATCCTGCAATAAAGTTAGACAATATACGTAGAGCCTCGCCCAGTGAAGTGATAGCTAACCTTTTTGTCATTGCGTGCTGAAATGCAATGCATGCGCGAACCCCCTGCTGTCCCGCCCCATACATGCATGCGATCCCCTGTGCGTCCTGCCCACATGCATGTGCATTTAACCCTGCACACTTCCCCCATGCATGCATGTGCAACCCTCCATGCTCCCCTGCACATACACACACACACACCTGCAAGTGCCCCCCGCTTTATACTCATAGCAAACCTCTCTGTGGGCCCCAGCTCAGTTCCAGTGCGCATGTCTCCCACATGTGCCCCCCCACTCATGTGCAGCAAAGACCCAAAAGCCAGATGGCTGGCGGGAGGCAGTGCACAGGCGCATGCATGGTGGAGCTGTTCTGTGGCGACGGCTTGCATGCCCGCAGCCACCTATGACACGCATGCCATCTGTTTGGCATCATGGACCTAGTCCAACAAGATAAAAATCAGCAGTAATAATAGCCATAAAAGTAAAATGAGGTGTCATTATTCACACTAACAGATAGCAGCCACGGAATGTTTTCAAATGTAGCAGTCCTGTTATTTTTTTTAATATCTGGGGAAATGAAAATAAAGCACTTTGTCTAACGCTGAGAAGATATGGACACCAAGCAAGTTTCTTCTGGGATGGTTTCTGCAATGGATGGCCAACATTTTTTTTTAAAAAAGTCACCTATCTTTGCTTCCCTGAGTTGGGTGAAAAAAGTGTTGACCTGTCCTTGAGAAGCTGAAGGGAACAATGAGCAATTAACAGTCTTGAGAAAGAGGAAAGTGTCACAAACTGAAAAGGGGATTTTGAATGGTAGAAGATAGAAGGACTTTTAGACCGGCTTCCACAATTCTCTTCTTCTACCCTCCATCATAAAAGCATTCCTGGATACCTTGCTGGTTTAAGGCGAGCCCAAGAAATGACAGATTTGGGAGGATGCTCAATTTTGCACAGATTAAAAGATGTCTCAGAGGGAAGGAAGGACTCAGAGCTACATGGGTGTGAGGACACTCAATTACCATGGAATGTGGGGTTGGGTGTGTGTGTGTGTGTGTTGTATTTGTGCTGATAAATAAATAAAGGGAGACTAGTATAGATCTATTTCAAGCTATTTAGCTCTCCTCAGCTAGCCATACCCTTACTGGGATTTGAACCTGGGCTGTATTACATATTAGGCAGATGTATTAGCCACTAAGACACAGGCTCTCCTCCTTATCAGCTGAGCCAGGGAAATAGGTATGTATTTGTGTTACAACCCCTGGTATGCCCAAATATGGGAGGGAGCTCACTACTCCCCCTTTCTGTCCTTCGGCTTACTACAGAAGACCATCCAGGCAGAAAACCATATTTTTATTTTTAATGTTGCCTTTGCTATGTTTGTGTTGTATTTGTGCTGATAAATAAATAAAGGGAGACTAGTATAGATCTATTTCAAGCTATTTAGCTCTCGTATGAGCCTCATATACTAGTCTCCCTTTATTTATTTATCAGCACAAATACAACACAAACATAGCAAAGGCAACATTAAAAATAAAATTTGGTTTTCTGCACAATATATATATATATATATATATATATATATATATATATATATATATATATATATATATATATATATATATATATATATATATATATATATATATATATATATATATTGTGTTGTGTTTGTGCTGATAAATAAATAAAGGGAGACTAGTATAGATCTATTTCAAGCTATTTAGCTCTCATCAGCTAGCCATACCCTTACTGGGATTTGAACCTGGGCTGTGTTGTTAGCCACTAAGCCACAGGCTCTCCTCCTTATCAGCTGAGCCAGGGAAATAGGTATGTATTTGTGTTGGGCATACCAGGGTTGTAACATACATACATACATACATACATACATACATACATACATACATACATACATTGGTTTTGTTGTATTCAGGTCTTTTCCTGTGTAGGATTGAGATTGTCTTGGCAACGTTTCGGCAAGATCTCACTCGCCATCTTCAGGCTTGGGCTTAAAATGCGATCGGAGCTGCCATCTTTCTGTAAATCTTGGTGGGAGAGGAGTGGGTGCTGGCTTTGTTTCAGTAAATGGAATGATTGGTTGTGTGGTTGTATCATGATTGGTAGATTGGTGCTGATCGGTGCTGGCTGTGTGTGCATTGTTGTTTTGTATTGTAACGGCCTGGGTGGTGGGTGGTGTTCGTTTGTTGACTAGGGTTAGTTTCCAGATGTTTGGTAGGCGGGAGGTATCATCACGTTTATTCATGTTGTGGGGGTGTTTCTCTATTTCGATGGCTTCCATAATTATTCTCTTGTTGAGGTGTTCTGTTTTGGAGATTATATATAATATTTCTTGAAAACCTCACTTGACCCTAATTCAAACTACTTCAAATCTTGACAAACGGCACCTATCAACAATCTACTACTGCAAGACAAGTGTAAACATCTTGCTCCTGAACTTAAAAATAATTATTTGCCAATCCCTAACCCGTTACTCCAAAAATCCATATTTAAAAGGTTAGCCATCCCTGGACTAAGCATATCTAGTTCCCTCAACCGTTCATCATACAATTTAGGCTCCAGTCCCTTTCTCGTCTTTGTTGCTCTTCTCTGCACACTTTCTAGAGGTCTTCTTCTGTTTGATAGGAGGAACCTCTTAAATTTAGGATGCCTATTTGTCTATGGAGATTCTCAGTCATCCAAACTGAATGTACATGTTCTGCAAAGATAGCTGTCATTGCATCTTCCAAATCTGACATCCTGGGCAGCTGGAAAATCTTTTGAAAACATTAAAAGGGACGTAACTATGGAGATTCCCCGTCATTCAGATCAGGGTTTCCCCAAAGGTGATTTTTCAAGAGGCAACTACACTTTCTTGCTTCTTCTTTGAAGATGTTTCACTTCTCATCCAAAAAGTTGAGAGCTGAAGAAGCTTCTTTGATGAGAAGCGAAAGGCCTTCAAAGAAAAGGAAGGAAGTCCAGTTGCCTCTTGAAAAAGTCAAATGTAGGGTCTTTTGGGTTAGCTTAAGTAAGAGAATAACAGGATAACAGAGTTGGAAGGGACCTTGGAGGTCATGGAATCCAACCCCCTGCTCAAGCAGGAGAGCCTATACCTATGATGACGAACCTATGGCACTCGTGCCACAGGGGGCACATAGAGCCTTCTCTGCAGGCACACCAGCCGTTGCCCAGCTCTGCTCTACCATGCATCCATTTGCGCCTCCTGCCAGCCAGCTGATTTTGGGTCTCTGCCGCGCCTGTGGGAGATGCGCGCGCACCAGTAATGGTTTTCTCTTACCTTTGCTACTGGTTTGGAATTGGGAGTGCGCGCTGGTGCATGCATGGAGCATCTGTGATGACATCTGGGCAGGTGGGCAGAGCCTCCCACTGCCACCACTACCGGTTCGCCCAAACTGGGACGAACTGGCAGGATACCACCTATGGAGCTCATGCATTCAGGAGATTTTGGCATGCGAGGAGAAAAAGGTTAGCCATCACAGCCCTATACCAATGATGGAAGACCCTTTTCGACACCGAGTGCCGAAAAGGGAGTGCAGGCTTTGCTCGCGTGTACACTTGTTGGGGCCACAACCCAGAAGAGGAGCTGCCCAGCTACCTCTCAAAAAAGAGGCTGAAAATCTGGGTGCGTCTTATACACTGACTATGGTATTTTTTTTGCCTCCCGAAACCCCACCCCCTTCACCAGAATGGCCGTGCATAGCCTTTAGGAGAATTCCAGAGTGCTCCTGGGAGCTGGGGAGGGCAGAAATGAGTGAAAAAATGGGCCATTTTTTGCTCATTTTTGCCGCGCCCCCCCAGCCCTCAGGAGCACTCTACAAGCCTCCTAAAGGCTATCCATGCCCTTTTAAAAAAGGGGCCCTTTTTTGTAAAAAAAACCACACAAAATGGGCTGGTTTTGGGAGGTTTGCAGAGTGCAAAAACTTTTTTTTTTTAAATTTGCCTCTTCCAAACCTTGGTGCGTCTTATACAATACAATACAATACAATAGTAGAGTTGGAAGGGACCTTGGAGGTCTTCTAGTCCAACCCCCTGCCTAGGCAGGAAACCCTATACCGTTTCAGACAAATAGCTATCCAACATCTTCTTAAAGACTTCCAGTGTTGGGGCATTCACAACTTCTGGAGGCAAGCTGTTCCACTGATTAATTGTTCTCACTGTCAGGAAATTTCTCCTCAGTTCTAAGTTGCTTCTCTCCTTGATTAGTTTCCACCCATTGCTTCTTGTTCTACCCTCAGGTGCTTTGGAGAATAGTTTGACTCCCTCTTCTTTGTGGCAACCTCTGAGATATTGGAATAATGCTATCATGTCTCCCCTAGTCCTTCTTTCTCTTAAGTTAAACATACCCAGTTCCTGCAACCGTTCTTCATATGTTTTAGTCTCCAGTCCCCTAATCATCTTTGTTGCTCTTCTCTGCACTCTTTCTAGAGTCTCCACATCTTTTTTACATCGTGGCGACCAGAACTGAATGCAGTATTCCAAGTGTGGCCTTACCAAGGCATTATAAAGTGGTATTAACACTTCACGTGATCTTGATTCTATCCCTCTGTTGATGCAGCCTAGAACTGTGTTGGCTTTTTTGGCAGCTGCTGCACACTGCTGGCTCATATTTAAATGGTTGTCCACTAGGACTCCAAGATCCCTTTCACAGTTACTACTACTGAGTAAGGTATCACCTATACTGTACCTGTGCATTCCGTTTTTGTTGCCTAAATGTAGAACCTTACTCTCTTCACCATTGAATTTCATTTTATTAGATAGTGCCCAATGTTCAAGTTTGTCAAGATCCTTCTGTATCTTAAGCCTATCTTCTGGAGTGTTGGCTATTCCTGCCAGCTTGGTATCATCTGCAAATTTGATGAGTTCCCCATTTATTCCCTCATCCAAATCATTGATGAAGATGTTGAAGAGTACTGGGCCTAAAACAGAGCCTTGGGGTACTCCACTGCATACTTCCCTCCATGTAGATGCAGTTCCATTGAGAACTACACGTTGAGTGCGGTTGGTCAGCCAGTTACCAATCCATCTGGTGGTGATGCTGTCTAACCCACATTCTTCTACTTTATCTAGTAGTAGGTTATGGTCTACCTTATCAAAAGCCTTACTGAAGTCCAAGTAAACTATATCAACGGCATTCCTCTGGTCCACTAATTTTGTCACATTATCAAAGAATGCAATAAGATTAGTCTGGCATGATCTGTTTTTGACAAATCCATGTTGGCTTTTGGCTATTACTTTGTTTGCTTCTAGGTGTTCGCAAATTCGTTGCTTGATTATTTTTTCCAGAATCTTTCCTGGTATTGAGGTTAGGCTGATAGGTCTGTAGTTTCCTGGATCTAATTTTTTCCCTTTTTTGAAGATGGGAACCACATCAGCTCTTTTCCAGTCCTCTGGTAGTTCCCCGGTGTTCCAGGATCTCTGAAAGATATAATTCAGTGGTTCTGAGATCTCGTCTGCTAGTTCCTTCAGAACTCTGGGGTGTAATCCATCCGGTCCTGGTGATTTGAACTCATCTAGGGTAGACAGGTGCTCACTTACCATTTTCTTCCCTATTTCAATTTGTGTTCCTAATTTTGTGGTGCTGCTTTTGATAGGTTGGACTGTTTTATCCCTTTGTGTAAAGACAGATGCAAAACATGAGTTAAATAGTTCTGCTTTCTCCCTGTTGCTTGTCACCTTCTTGCCACTTTCTCCTAGCAATGGACCAATTGTTTCCTTAACTTTTTTCTTGTTTTTAACATGTTGGAAGAAGCTTTTTTTGTTAATTTTTACTTTTGTGGCAAGCCTTTCTTCATTGTGAGCCTTAGCTTTCCTCACTTCATCTTTACAGGCTCGGGCTATTTGCTGATATTCTGCCTTAGTTATGTCCCCCTCCTTCCACTTTTTATACTTACTTTTTTTGTCTTTCAGTTTGTCAGATAGTTGTTTATGCAGCCATGCTGGTTTCTTTTGGGAGCTGTTGTTTTTCTTCTTCATTGGTATTGTGTTAGACTGGGCTTTTCTAATCTCATTTTTCAAAATTTCCCAAGCTTCTTGAGTTGTTTTCCCCTCGAGGATTCTCATCCATGGAATTTTTCCCAAGCTCTCTCTAAGTTTATTGAAATTAGCTTTCTTAAAGTCCAAGACTCTAGTTTGACTTTGTTCTACTACTTGTGTTTGGATAATGTTGAATTCCAATATTGCATGGTCACTTGCCCCCAGGGTTCCTATGACTTCAACACCTTCTATCATTTCCTCTCTGTTAGTGAGAATTAAGTCCAGTATGGCTGATCCCCTTGTTTCCTTCTCTACTTTTTGGAAAACAAAGTTGTCTGCTAGGTTTGTTAGGAACCTGTTGGATCTTCCACTTGGTGCAGAGTTTGTTTCCCAGTTGATGTCAGGGTAGTTAAAATCTCCCATTACTATTGTGGTGTGCTTCCTACATACCTTAGTTAGCTGACTAGCAAAAAGTTCATCTTCTTCCTCTGCTTGGTTGGGTGGCCTGTAGTATAGACCTATGGCAATGTCATTTCCCCCACAACCTTTAATATTGACCCAAATGCATTCAAGATAGTTCTCATTATTGTTGTGCTCTATTTCTGTAGAGACATAGTTATTTCTTATATATAGTGCAACTCCACCTCCTCTTTTATTTGGTCTATTTCTTTTAAATAATTTAAATCCTTCTAGCTGTATGTTCCATTTGTCAGTTTCATCCCACCAAGTTTCTGTAATGGCAATAATATCATATCTGCCCTCTTTTACTTGAATTTCTAATTCTCCCTGTTTATTCCTCATGCTCTGTGCATTGGTATATAGACATTTGAGTCCATTTTGATTGACCTTGTGTTTACTGTCTACATAACCTGTATTATGCCTGACTGCCCCTATTTTCTTGCCACTTGTGTGATTCATGCACATGGTATGACAATCACTATTACATGCTTGGTTTTGCTTGACAGCAGGAGTGATAATCTTACCCACACACACATCTATGTTACATGCATTTATAACCCTATGAATTTTAGTTTGCTGGGGACAGAGATGTTCTGTATCTATTAATTCTCTGTCCCCGCTCTTCAGTTTAAATGTTTATCAAGAAAATCTGTGAATTTAATGCCAAGTAACTCAGTTCCTTTCTTGGATGGGTGCAACCCATCTCTTTTGTACAGTTTTTCATTGGACCAGCTACAGGCTTCATGACTAATAAAACCAAAGCCTTCCCTTTTACACCACTCCTTTAGCCAAACATTAAACTCTGCTACACGCTGGCCCTTCCCTTTTTGTTCCTTATATACAGGTAAAACCTCTGAAAAGATAAGCCTACAACCTATACTATTAAGTTCATACCCCAAGTTATACTCTGAAAAATACGGTACTTCCTTTGTTTATGTTTATCCTTATACCTTCCGTCTTGCACATGTTTGACAAACAAAAGAAACACATAAATAATGTCACCTTCTTTCCCCTAGACTAGCCAAACCCAAATCCTGCCATTGTTCTTCCTATGTTTTGGTCTCCAGGCCCTTTAATCATCTTTGTGGCTCTTTTCTGTTTTTTTAAAAAAAGAGAACTCCACCTAATGAGGGTGACCTTGTGCACATCCCCTCCCAAACAGGCTTCCCTCAGTGGGTAGAACTTCCCCTTCTCCAACGTGGCCCTCACCACGTTGGGTTGGGCCTCGATTCCTCACATCGGGAGGAGACAGCCAGCCCTGCTGGAGGGCAGAGGGGTGAGGAAGGGCTGGTGGAAGGATCGCTGCCCAAATGCCACAGAGGCACTGCTGGATTGGAGACATCGAGTCGCCTGCGAGCGTTTTCTGAAAAGTTCTCCACCCAGTTTGTGGGTGGGACAATTAAAACCAGGACCATTTCGCCAGATTTCCCAGGGGGAAGAGATCTTTTTCAACAGATACTCAAGGAGGGAATTCATAATTAATAGCAGTTGTGTCTCCCCCCCCCCACTCCACCTCCTTGCAGTCTTGTGTAGAGTTTGTCTTAGAGTTGTTTTTGCTGGTTTTCTTGTCCTTACAGAGAGAGAGAGGGAGGGAGGGAGGGAGGGAGGAGCGGGAGGGAGGGAAGGGGAGGGAGGGAGGGAGAGAGAGAGGGAGAGAGAGGGAGAGAGAGAGAGAGAGAGAGAGAGAGAGAGAGAGAGAGAGAGAGAGAGAGAGGGAGAGAGAAACGTATTTGTCACCAAAAGGGACAATTAAATTAAAGGGTCCTTGGTGCTCTCTGAGCTTGGCAGTTTTCTTGCAGATGTTTCATTACCAAACTAGGTAACATCATCAGTTTGTATCCCACTTCCTTCTAGCACTGATGATGTTACCTCATTGGATAATGAAACGTCTGCAACAAAAGCAAGCTCAGAGAGCACCAAGAACCCTTTAAAGTTGTCCCTGAGAAAGCAGCAAGGATTTCACAGTCCTCCCCCACACTCCCCTCCTCCTTCTCTTCCTCCTCCCCCTCCTCCTCCTCCTCCTCTTCCCAAACCACACTCCCTTCTGGCACTGATCAACTGGTAATGAAACACCTGCAAGAAAACCACCAAGATCAGAGAGCACCAAGGACCCCACATTCTCCTCCTGCTCCTCCTCTCCCCCCCCCTCCTCCTCCTCCTCCCAAACGCCACTTCCTTCTGACACTGATAATGTTACCTAGTTTGGTAATGAAACATCTGCAAGAAAACCGCCAAGCTCAGAGAGCACAAGGACCCCACAGTTCTCCTCCTCTCCTCCTCCCAAACTCCACTTCCTTCTGGCCAGTGGTGGGTTCCGGGCAGTAGGTGTACCGATGATAGCTGGGAGCAGCGGTCACCATACCGGAACGGTGGCTCGTTTGGCCCACCAGCCCGCCTCCATTCCTTACCGCTTTTTGATGCAAACGGGCCAGTTGTGCGACCTCCGCCAAGCAGCTAGGCATTGCAGTGCGTTGGCATACATGCCCGATGAGGAGGCCTGGCCCCGTCACAGCGTACTGGTTGCGACGGGATCCGGAACCCACCACTGCTCCTGGCACTGATAACGTTACCTAGTTTGCTAATGAAATGTCTGCAAGAAAACCGCCAAGCTCAGAGAGCACCAAGGAGCTTCATTTCAACCCTGAGTTACGAATATTCTGATTTTCCCAACCCCTTCATTGTCCCTCACAAGTTTCTCTTCTCGAAATTCTCTTTCTCCTTAGAAACTAAATAAAGGAAAGGCAGAGCTGCACATGAAAATCTCGACAACTATTTGTCTTGATTAATTTTATACCCTCTGTGGGTCTCAAGGGATTTTTTTTTTTAAAGTTATCTTTTTATATCTTGCATCTCTGGCAAAGGAATCTTTAAAAATGTCTTCTCGGGAACATCGAGAACATTTTTGTTTGCCAGATGTGATAAGTTTCGTAATGAATGCTAATAATAAAATGAACTTTCAGTTTCTTTTAACTTTAACACGGTTGTGAAATGTCAGATTTTAAAGAAAGTTAAGGAGCTCCGTTGCTGGCATGGATCATCCTGGAGCAATATTTCTTTATATATGCCTTCGTATAATATAGTCCTCGGCTTCCAACCACAATTGAGTTCAATATTTTTTCTGCTAAGTGAGACATTGGTTGAGTTTCTCCCCGTTTTAGGACCTTTCTTTGCACAGTTGTTAAGTGAATCATTGCATTTGTTAAGTTAGTAACTTTAACTTTAACTTTAACTTTATTTAAATTTATAAACCGCACCCTCTCCCCAAAGGGACTCGGGGCGGTGTACAGTCAGGGTAAAAAACATCATACATACATATAGATAGAGGAGGCAATATACAAACTGTAACATGGTTGTTAAGTGGATCTGTCTTCCCCATTGACTTTGCTTGCCCGAAGGTCACCAAAGGAGATTCACAGGACCCCGGGACACTGCGACCGTCATAAATATGAGTCAGTTGCCAAGCGTGTGAATTTTGATCACAAGACTACAGGGAAGCTGCAGTGGTTAAAAGTGTGAAAAATGGTCACACAAGAAGTGACCCCGGGCATACCGTACAACCACGTTTCAGGTAGTCCTTGACCTACAATTGTTTTAGTGACCATTCAAAGTTACAGAACGTGATTTATGACCATTTTTCACACTAACCATCATTGCAGGTTCCCTGCAGTCATGTGATCAAAATTTGGACGCCTGCGGCTGGTAGCCAGAACCATGAATTTCCCCCTGCAAAATACTACTAGTACTTGTACTAGTACTACTACTTGTACTATTCAACATAAAGTGAGAGCAATCCACCCATGGAACAGAAGTTGCCTTCAGAAGTTGTAGGAGCTTCATCACTGGAGGCTTTCAAGAAGAGATTGGACTGCCATCTGTCAGAAATGGTGTAAGGTCCCCTGCTTGGGTGGGGGGGGGTTGGACTAGATGACCTATAAGGTACCTTCCAACTCTGTTAAATCTGTTTAAAAATGGCTCTCTGAAAAATAGCCTATTATGGAAAGAACAAGCTGTTTTCCGTTTGGCTCAAAAGATACCTTTGGAAGGGTTTTTTTTTTTTAAATTGCCTTACATATGTTAAGCCAAGAGTTGATTAACGGAGCTATAATTATCCTAAACCTGACAGGTTACGCCTTAATCACCTTGAGCTAAAACGCTTTCCGCTCTCCGTGTTTATGCCTGTAGCATCTCTGTTGTTGATAACCAACTCCTGAGAAATCGCTAGAGGAAAGGGAGTTTGTGCAAGTTGCTTGACTTGGCTACAATGGGTTTGGGGTGTTTTGTGGTTCAGTCCGTGGTGGGAATTTAAACAACGTCTGAGCATAGTCCCTGAATCAAAAGCAATAGCACTTAGACTTATATACCGCTTCGCAGTACTTTTACATCTCTTTCTAAGCGGTTTACAGAGTCAGCCTCTTGCCCTCGACAATCTGGGTCCTCATTTTACCCACCTCGGAAGGATGGAAGGCTGAGTCAACCTTGAATTGCTGGCAGTGGGCAGAGTTTGCCTGCAATACTGCATTCTAACCATTGCACCACCAAGGAAGGGAGGGAGAGAGGGAGGGAGGGAGGGAGGGAATGAAGGAAGGAAGGACAATAGCAATAGCACTTAGACTTGTATACCGCTTCACAGTGCTTTTATAGCCCTTTCTAAGCGGTTTACAGAGTCCTCATTTTACCCACCTGGGAAGGATGGAAGGCTGAGTCAACCTTGAGTTGGTCAGGATCGAACTGTTGGCAGTGGGCAGAGTCAGCCTGCAATACTGGGTGGATGGATAGATGGAGGGATGGATGGATGGATGGAAGGAAGGAAGGGCAATAGTAATAGTCCGCTTCACAGTGCTTTTACAGCCCTCTCTAAGCTGTTTAGAGAGTCAGCATATTTTCCCCAACCATCTGGGTCTTCATTTTACTGACATGGGAAGGATGGAAGGTGAAGTCAACCTTGAGGCAGTCAGGATCGAACTCTTGACTGTGGGAAGAGTTAGCCTCCAATATTTCATTCTAACCATTGCACCACAACACCAAGTCCCCATGTTCATCCATAATATCCTTTACAGGTATTTACCGTGATGCTTGCACATAGGATGTGTTGTTCCCACTTCAGACCATGCCATTTACTTAATGACTACTACAAAAAAGTCATAAAACCATGTCTCCAACCTGTTTACAACTGTTGCGACTTACGATTGAAAAGGGCAGACTCTGCTGCGGTTGTAACTTGAGGAATGCCTGTAGCTGTTCGGGCATTGCCTCTCAGCTGCAAAACCCCACTGGGCCCCTAGATGGCAGCAAGGTTCCATCTTATGTATTTGCCGCCCTCTGGTGTTCACCTTGAGCTTTGCAACCATCGATTCAGCCACTCGATGTTGTAAACCAGGGTTTCGGGTTTAATCCGTAAAGAGTCCAGCCTACGTGTGCACATACAGTAAGCTGGGTAAATTCACATGCACCTTCCGAGGGAAACGTGCAAATATTCTGTAAAATAATCCATTGGCCATGTCGGTCACTATTTTGGATTGTTGAAATGTCCTTTGGCCAAGGTTTCAAGCTAAATTGAACCACATTCTAGTAAAGGGCAATGTCATCTGAAAACAAAACAAAGCAAAACGCCAGCTGTTAAATTTTTCGATTTAGCGTAACATTCACACAAAGTTCATGGGAAAGTTTACACAGCAATCCGCTTGTTTTTTTTTTCGCGAGGGTGTCTTAGTTTGACTGATTTGCTAAGTGTCCCGCCTGCCTGTTGTAGTTTTGCAGAACAGCCCCCTAATCACAGGAAGGTGGCATCCATCACTTTCAGGATGCGTCATAAGTAGGTTTTGTTTTTTTTGAAGCCCATTGTAATTTGGAATGGTGATTAAATGATTCTGTCAGCGTTCCAAGTAATGCACCCATTGAAAACAGAACTCCGAGGCAGGTCGATTCCTCAAAGAACAATTTATTGGATGCATCATATTGGCACAACTGGTGAAAACCGACTCTGAAAGTTCCTGCGATTTTCACCTAATTGAAAAAGTGAAAGTTCCCCCTTTCCCTCAAGTCACATTGTCCAATACAGCTGCTGGCCGGTTGCTTGGTAAATTTACTCCTCCTCTTTCCAGCCACCTGTCGAAATCTCCTTGGTTCCCATAGAAAAACTTTCTGTTTTGACTACAAAGCCCCAGCTATCTATTACCCACCCACCCCTGGTTTTGTGGCAATCCTGAAGCCATAAAAAGCCAGATTTGCCTCAGACTGTAGAGGACTCTCTGTATTTGGGATGGGTGCCCTGTTTTTATCTCGTCATCCCTTAGCCCAGGGGTGTCCAAACTTGGGAACTTTAAGGCTTGTGGACTTCAACTCCCAGAATTCCCAAGCCAGCATGGCTGGCTGGGGAATTCTGGGAGTTGAAGTCCACAAGTCTTAAAGTTCCCAAGTTTGGACACCCCTGCCTTAGCCCAAAGGAGAGGTGCAGAGATAGCGGAATGAAAGGCCTGTAGAGATGTAGAGTTTTCCAATCTAGAACTAAGCAGGAATTTCCTAATGGTGAGAACAATTGACCAGTGGAACTGCCTGCCTCCAGATGTTTTGGTGCTCCATCCATCACTGGAGGGTTTTAAGAAGAGACTAGACAGCTATGGTTTTCCCAGTTGCAATGTACGGCGGTGAAAGTTGGACCATAAGGAAGGCTGAGCGCCAAAGAATGGAGGCCTTTCTTCTTCTTTTTCTTAAAATTTTTAATAAGTTTTACAATTATTACCCCGCCTTACCCTTCCCTCTTCCCCCATCCCTACCCCTCTTCCTTCCCTCCCTCCCCCCCGACCTCCCAGAGCAAAATGCAGGGTATAAACATTTAACAACCATACGCTAACATAAGCTAACTAATTTTAACATGTTACTATTCTTGTGCTTTTAACTCCCCCTTTATTAAACTAGCTTTGAATAAATTGTAGCATTCCTTATGCCTTCATTTATAAGCTAACTGAAATTTTTTAGTCCGTTATTTGTTTTGAATATAGTCAATCCATCTTCAGTTCAGCTCGTACTTCTCATCTGAGTGGTCCTTCAGATACGCTGAAATTTTGGCCATCTCTGCTAAGTTTACTACTTTTAACGTCCATTCTTGGATAGTGGGCAACTCTTCCTTCTTCCAATATTGCGCCACCAACAATCTTGCTGCCGTCATTAGGTTCAAAATCAAATTGGTCTCTATAACAGTACAGTCTGAAACTATACCTAACAAAAACAACTGGGGTGTAAACTTTATCCTCTTTTTCAAAATATTTTGAATAACCCACCATATTTTTATCCAAAATGCTTTAACTTTTTTACAAGTCCACCAAATATGGTAATACGTGGCACCAACACAGTCACATCTCCAACATTTAGATTGTAGATTCGGATACATACAGGCTAGCCTTTTTGGATCTAAATGCCATCTGTACAACATCTTGTAGAAATTCTCTCTCAAGTTCTGAGATTGTGTAAATTTTACATTTCTTACCCAGATCTCTTCCCATGTTTCCATCATTATTGGTTCTTCAAAATTTTGTGCCCATTTTATATCATACAATCTTTAACTAATTCTGTTTCTGAGTCTATTTCTATCAATACATTATACCACCTTTTTATGTGCATTTGACCCTGGTCCCTAATTTGCTTTATCAAATTATCCTCATTTTGGATAATACCAGATTTCTGGTCTTTTTTGCATCTAGCCTGTAACTGACCATACTGAAACCAGGTTTGAATTATCCTTTCATCTCTTAATGCATTCAAAGATTTTAACTGTGGTACACCTCTATCCATACTAAGAAGTTCTGCATATGTAGTTACATCTTGTTTTTGTTCTATAGTTATGTTCTCAATAGCGTGTCTGGGCACCCCCCATGTAGGTATCTTGTGGGTGAAGAAGGAGAGTGCAAAAGGTGGCTTGAAACTCAACATTAGGAAAACTAAGATCATGGCATCCATCCTTCTCAATTCCTGGCAAATAGACGGGGAAGAAATGGAGGTAGTGGCAGATTATATTTTCCTGGACTCCAAGATCACCGCAGATGGGGATTACAGCAAGGAAGTAAAAGACGCTTGCTACTGGGGAGGAAAGCTATGGCAAATCTAGACAGCATACTAAAAAGCAGAGACATCACCCTGACAACAAAAGTGTGTCTAGTCAAGGCTATGGCTTTCCCAGTTGCAATGGATGGCTGTGAAGGTTGGACCATAAGAAAGGCTGAGCACCAAAGAATGGAGGCCTTTGAACTCTGGTGCTGGAGAAGACTCCTGCATTGAGTCCCTTGGACTGCAAGGCCATCCAACCTGTCAGTCCTAGAGGAGATCAACCCTGACTGCTCTTCAGAAGACTAGATCCTGAAGAGGAAACTCAAGCACTTTGGCCACCTAATGAGAAGGAAGGACTCCCTGGAGAAGAGCCTCATGCTGGGAACGATGGAGGGCAAAAGAAGAAGGAGACGGCAGAGAATGAGGTGGCTGGATGGAGTCAATGAAGTGGTCAGCATGAGCTTAAATGGACTCCAGAGGATGGTAGAGGACAGGAAGGCCTGGAGGAACGTTGTCCATGGGGTCGCGATGGGTTGGACACCACTTCGCATCTAACAACAACAAGAAGAAGACAGCCATTTGTCTGGAATGGAATAGGGTCTCCTGCCCGAGCAAGGGTTTGGATTAGAGCAGGGGTCTCCAACCTTGGCAACTTTAAGACTTGAGTACTTCAATTCCCAGAATTCCTCAGCCAGCAAAGCTCATAAGTCAGCAAAGTCCACAAGTCTTAAAGTTGCCAAGGTTTGAGACCCTTGGACTAGAAGACCTCCAAGGTCCCTTCCAACCCTGTTATTCTATGTTCTAGAAGAGGGTAATCAAAGAACATTGGGGACAATCCTGTCCCCTTCATCTGTTTCCCCCCCCAAAAAAAAATATTAATAAAAGTTTTAAAGGGAGCATAAAAACTAACACAAAGCAATACAAAACAGAGACAACAAAGAAACAGACGGAAAAAAAACACAGCAATAAAGAATACCAAGAAAAAAAAAAGGGGGGGGGGAAATCCACTTTTTTATGTTGCAAGTATGAGGACAAAAAATCATCTCTTGTTTTTAATTTTCTTAAATTTATATGCTGTCCATCTGAGCAATAAAGCGACTCTGGACAGTTTTCTTTCTCTACTATTACACAAAAAAGGTTCACTTTTTTCCTATCGTCCATTTTTTCTTTATCATCAAAACCTCAAATCATGTGCATTCCCTCCCCCTCCGCACACTTTATGCAAAAATGTCTTTTCTCTATGTGCCTCCCCCCCCCTTTGCAATATTAAACGTGACCAGAAGCGATCAGATGTTTCACCGTCAGTAAACTATATCATAAATAGAGTTTTGGAGGAAGCAGGGATGGAAAACTGCTGCTTTTTGCATATTTTGGAAATAATTAACGTCAACATCTTCTATGCTGTACTTTCAATCAAGTAGGGGAAAAAATGAGCGTGTCAGAGAATTCACAAAAAGTGCAAACTTTTCTTTCTCTTTCATTAGAGGGAAAACATGATCTCTTACATAACTAAGATAGGTTCCCCTCGCACATATGCGCTAGTTGTTCCCGACTCTAGGAGGCGTTGCTCATCTCTGTTTCAAAGCCAAAGAGCCAGCGCTGTACGAGGACGTCTCCATGGTCATGTGGCTGGCATGACTCAACATCGAAGGCGCACAGAACGCTGTTACCTTCCCACCTATTTTTCTACTTGCATTTTTACGTGCTTTTGAAGTGCTAGGTTGGCAGAAGCTGGGACAAGTAACGGGAGCTCACTCAGTTATGCAGCGCTAGGGATTCGAACCGCCGAACTGCTGACCTTTCTGATCGAAAAGCTCAGTGTCTTAGTCACTGAGCCACTGCGTCCCCGAGAACTAAGACACAGAACAAATTGTCACTATTTTTTTCAATAAGTCTTGCATAGGTAGTCCTCGACTTAGAGCCATTTGTTTAGTGACTGTTTGGAGTTACAACAGCAGTAAAAAAAGCTGACTTATGACCGTTTCTCACACTTAGGACTGTTGCCGCACTCCTATGGCCACACAATTAAAATTTAGAGTTTATTTATATGATGGATTTAAACTCTAAATAAAATTTAGAGTTTATTTATATGATGGATGTTGTGTCCTGGGGTCATGTGATTGGCTTTGTTGCTTACCTAACAGCTGTAGTGATTCACTTAGCAACGGTGGCACATAAGGTTGTAAAATGGGGCAAAGCTCAATTAATTTTCCTTAGCCCTGGAATTCAATTGCGTTCATAAGTCCAGGACTACCTTACAGTATATTCACTTGAGATTCAAGTTGTTGTGAGCTTTTCAATATGTGAATGGAGTTGTGTCCTTGTCTTGATGCAGTTTATTTGTTGATGACTTTGTGTGATTTTCCAACTTTTGTAAGCCCCGAATTTCTCTGGCTCAACCTGTAGGTGGACTCAACCAACTGAGGATTCTTTGACATGCCACGGTGATCGGTGATTTAGCACAGAACGGGAACAAAGCATGTGCTTGACTTCACACCTTGCTTTAAACCATAGTCTGTTTAATGTTGGCCTTTTGAAGAAGCCACAATTGGCTGCTTCCACACATTTTTCTAAACGGAAACCAAGAAAAACCCCATCATGCCTGTGCTTAATGTTACAAGCTAAAAGAGGTTTACAGATTAACAGAATTGGTAGGTCATCTAGTCCAACCCCCCCCTCAAGCAGGAGACCCTACCCCATTTCTGACAGATGGCAGTCTAATCTCTTCTTGAAAGCCTCCAGTGATGAAGCTCCCACAACTTCCGAAGGCAACTTCTGTTCCATGGGTTGATTGCTCTCACTGTCAGAAAGTTCCTTCTTATTTCCAGGTTGAATCTCTCCATCAGTTTCCATCCATTATTCCTTCTCTGGCCTTCAGGTGCTTTGGAGAATAGCTTGACCCCCTTCCTCCTCTCTGTGGCAGCCCCTCAAATATTGGAAGGCTGCTACCCTGTCTCCCCTGGAGAGGTGTCAGACAGATGCTTACTTGAAGCTCCTGGAAACTGAGTCATATTACTGGTACTCCTTGACTTACAACCTTTCATTTAGGTGACCATTTGAAATTACAAGGGTGCTGAAAAAGTGGCTTACAACCCACTCCTCACATTTATGACCGTTGCAGCATCCCTGTGGTCATGTGATGAAGACTTAGGTGCTTGGCAACTGGCATGTACTTGTGACTGTTGCAGTGTCTCTGGATCACATGATCAACATCTGTGACCTTCCCAGCCGTATCTGACAGCAGGTGAAGTTTTCAATGGGAGGAGGTCGATTTGCTTAAAGACTGCACGATTAACAAGGGCAACGGTTCACTTAACAAACAGGACCAAAGAAGTTTGTAACATCAGATGTGATTCACTTAACAACCGCTCTCCTTATCAATGGAAATTCTGGACCCAGCGGTGGTTGTAACCCGAGACAAATTGCCTGCCTGCAATTGAGACGTGAGGCTTTTCTTGGGGGGCTGATCAATTTAAAAAAGCTGGAATTTTGTCTTTTGTACCTAACTGCAGGAAGATTTTGCATGCACCGAAGGGGAATGATCGGACATGATCCACAAAGGAAATATGAGGGGACTTTGCTGAGATGGCAAACTCAGAGGTTAGTTTATTGCTGACCCTTAAAAATAGATGAACTTGTGATATGTGGTTTTGATGATTAGAAAAAAATTATCGTAGAAAATGAAAGTCATACTACAACATTTAAGTAAGAGATAAATTTAGACTTATAACTGCTTTAATATTGAAAGCTTTCTTCCTTCCTTCCTTCTTTCCTTCCTTTCTTTCTCTTTCCTTCCTTTCTTCCCTTTCTCTCTCTTTCTTTCTATCTCTTTTGTGTGTCTCCCTCCCTCCCTTCTTTTTTATCTCTCTCTGTCTTCTTCCTTCCTTCCTTCCTTCCTTCCTTCCTTCTTTCTTTATGCCTCTGTCTGTCTGTCTGTCTCCTTCCTTCCTTTCTTTCTCTTCCTTCCTCCCCCTCTCTTTCTTTCTTTCTTTCTTTCTTTCTTTCTTTCTCTTTCGTGTGTCTCCCTCCCTCCCGCCCTTCTTTCTTTATGACTCTGTCTGTCTGTCTCCTTCCTTCCTTTCTTTCTCTTCCTCCCCCCTCTCTTTCTTTCTTTCTTTCTTTCTCTTTCATGTGTATCCCTCCCTCCTGCCCTTCTTTCTTTATGACTCTGTCTGCCTATCTCCTTCCTTTCTTCCTTCCTTCCTGCATTTTTGGCTTATCCTTCTTCTTTTGTCTTTTTTTCTTTCTTCTTTCTTTTCTTTCTTCTCAATATTAGATTCTGTACATTTCTCCTTTTCTTTATGAAAATCTTAATAAAATGATGTGGAAAAACCCCTCAGTTATCTTCTGCAATCCTGTCTTGTGGGGTTGCACGCGAGGATAACATCCTGTTGCAATCTCTGTAACCAAAGTGCCTTGATTCTTTCTGTTTCTACCACTTGAAGGGCTAGATTCAATCCTGGGTCATGTGTGAAAGCAGATTATTTTGTAAGAACACACTTTTGTTGAACTAATGTGAGGTTATGGCCTCAGGCAGAAAGTGAGACCATGAAGTAGTTGTCACATGTTAAAACCAAAACTTGTGATAATGTGTCAGAGATGTCACTGCACACCGGAACAACTAGACACAAGGAAAGCTTTTTCCCACATGCCACCACTCTGCTAAACAACTAATTCCCACAACACTGTCGAATTATTTACTAAGACTGTATTACTATTATTCTTCTCTTCCTTCTTCTTATTTATCTCCTCCCACTTATGACTATAACCATGTTGCTCGTATCTTTACAATTTATATTGTTTTATTTGTTTCCTAGTATGATTTGATTGCTTATTAGTAACCTTGACTATCACTTTGTATCTTATGATTCTTGGTGAATGTATTTTTTAATGTACACTGAGAGCATCTGCACCAAAGACAACCTCCTTGTGTGTCCAACCATGCTTGGCCAATAAAGAATTCTATTCTTTTCTGTTCTGTTCTGTTCTATTCTATTGTACTCTACTCTACTCTAGTCCACTCCACTCTTTCTATTCTATTCTATTCTATTCTATTCTATTCTATTCTATTCTATTCTATTCCAGTCCAGTCCACTCCACTCCACTCCACTCCACTCCACTCCACTCCACTCCATTCTTCTGTTCTGTTCTGTTCTGTTCTGTTCCATTCTATTCTATTCTATTCTATTCTATTCTATTCTATTCTATTCCATTCCATTCCACTCCACTCCACTCCACTCCACTCCACTCCACTCTTTCTATCCTATTCTATTCTATTCTATTCTATTCTATTCTATTCTATTCTATTCTATTCCATTCCATTCCATTCCATTCCATTCCATTCTAGATGGGTTTCCCCCCCCCCCAAGAAATTAGCACCCACATGAATGAGATATTCCTGTTCTCATAAAGTCATTTCAGTGTCTCTTTTGATGTCTCTGGAGATGGGATTTTGATAGTGGGTGAATTGGGAATTATAGATTGTATCCTCCCTGTTCCTTCCCTCTGCCATTTTCAAGGGAGAAAATCAGGTTCTTAAAGAGATCATTACTTTCTAAAATGCAATTCAACGACAAATGCATCAAAGTTATTTTGATGAGTCCTGGGGTTGTGTGTGTGTGTGTGTTTGCGTGTTTGCGTGCCTTCCTGTGGAATAAACAGCCTTGCGTGCTCTGTATGGAAAGAGAAGTTTGTCAGTACCAATCCAGACTTGCAAAAGGATGTGGAGGCTTGTTAGAAAACACATGTGGATTTGGCTGGCTTAATGTCAAAGAAGTGATTTCCTTTTGTACTGTTCTGTGTTCAGCTCTCTTCAACCTGAAGTCCTCCAGATGTTTGGAAGCTATGTTGCTATGATCTGAAGGCAGAGAACCTGGGGAAGACCTTTTGGGGTAATATCAGGCCATGCAAGCATCCGGTCCAGAATCCTCTTCTCATTTCTGGTCCGCCAGATGTTTCTAAGCTTCTTACAGGAATGGCCGAAAGAGAAACGGCCTTCGATTACTAAAATACGACATTGGAAAATACAGTCATGATCGCCTTTTAGTTTTAATGTAGCTGGAGGTGAATCTGGGAGATGGCTTGAATTGTTGCCATTGGTGTTGCTGAAAGACAATCTCAAATTGTGGTTTAGATGTTGGCTTATTCGGAAGCTTCCAAACAGGTTATATTTTTTTTGTAGAGTTAAGATTATAAAACCCCTGTCAGGGTTCCAAATAGCATCCAAACGTAGATTAGAGTCCAAGGCAAAAGGTTCCTCAAAGTTCCAATTTATTAAGAGAGCCATGTTGGCACATCTGGGAAAAGCCGATTCTGAAAGCTTCCTGGTTTTCCCCCCCCAAGTTAAAAGTTCAAGATCTTGCCCCCACAGACCCACAAGTCCATCCCATGGTCCAATCTTCCACTGCTACGCTGGCAGCTTCCACCCATCTAGTTCCGGCCAGATGCAGAGACAAAGGATGACCTTGAGGTTCTAGGAAGAATGTTGTTATGACTACAAATCACCCAACTCCTTATAATCCCTCCTCCCCTTTTCCCGCAGTAGAAAATGAATAGTAGAAAGCAGTGACGTGTGGTGAGGTTTACGGCTGGTGAGGCTGGTGACGTCATCAGGAAGGCGGGGAATGGGACCACGTGTGCTGGAAGCTGAGGCTGCCTCAGCCTCCAGCACACGTGATCCCATTCCCCGCCTTCCTGAGCGTGCTCCGCCAGCTCGCGCTCCGCAGTCCTCGAAAGCGACTGGGGAACGACGAGAACCTTCCTGCCTCTGCTGGACTTTGCAGAAGTCCAGCAGAGGCAGGAAGGTTCTCGTCGTTCCCCAGTCGCTTTCGTGGCTTCGTCATCTGGGAGCGCCGACAACATTTCTGCCTCTGCAGCTCGCGGGCGCGGACGGATGGAGGTAGCCAGAGTGGCGCCGAGGCAGTCCGGCAGGTGAGCGACCGAGGATCAGGCTGCCTGATTCTCCATCGCTCGCTCGCTCGCTCTTTCGTCCGCCCGGACCGCCTCGGTGTCGCTCTGGCTACATCCGTCCAGCCACGCCCGGGTGCTGCGGAGGCAGAAATGTTGTTGGCGCTCCCGGATGACGAAGCCACGAAAGCGACTGGGGGAAGGTGCTTTCGTGGCTTCATCATCTGGGAGCGCCGACAACATTTCTGCCTCCGCAGCGCCCGGGCACGGCCGGACAGATGTATATAATATATATATATATATATATATATATATATATATATATATATATATATATATATATATATATATATATATATATATATATATATATATATATATATATATATATATATATATATATATATATATATATATATATATATATATATATATATATATATGTATATATATGTATGTATGTATTAGTGTTACAACCCCTGGTATGCCTATATGTTATATATATGTTGCATTTGTACTGATAAATAAATAAAGGGAGACTAGTATAGATCTATTTCGAGCTAATTAGCTCTCATCAGCTAGCCATACCCTTACTGGGATTTGAACCCGGGCTGTATATATCTTAGGCAGGAGTGTTAGCCACTAAGCCACAGGCTCACTTCCTTATCAGTTGAGCCAGGGAAATAGGTATGTATTAGTGTTACAACCCCTGGCATGCCTAAATATGGGAGGAAGGTCACTACTCCCTCGTTCTGTCCTTCGGCTTCATCACAGAAGACCATGCAGGCAGAAAACCATATTTTTATTTTTAATGTTGCCTTTTATATTTGTGTTGTATTTGTACTGATAAATAAATAAAGGGAGACTAGTATAGATCTATTTCGAGCTAATTAGCTCTCATCAGCTAGCCATACCCTTACTGGGATTTGAACCCGGGCTGTATATATCTTAGGCAGGAGTGTTAGCCACTAAGCCACGGGCTCACTTCCTTATCAGTTGAGCCAGGGAAATAGGTATGTATTAGTGTTACAACCCCTGGTATGCCTAAATAGTATTATATACTATTATTTCATGAAGAGAGGTGAGGCTCTGCCTCCCTTGCCTGCCCTGACCGCACGTCCCTGGTAGAAAGTGTGGCAGGCTCCAAGTCCAAAAGAAAAGATGGCTTGCAGGCTTGACGGCCTCGTGATCAACTTGAGGTAGAGAAATACAGGGCTATGCACACAGCCCACAGTTCATGCCTAAGGTGGGACTAGAACTCACCCTCTCCCGCTTTCTAGCCTGGCGCCTCGAGCACTTTTATTTCTGGGATGTATTTCAGACTGTAATGTTAAGAGAGGGAGAAAATTACTTTGAAGTCAGATTTTACCAGTGCAGGTAAGTGGGATTCCCAGATGCCAATCCATAAACTTCACCTGTCCTTCTCACAAGCAACTGTGCTGGAAACCGGTGTGCACATGTGCTCTGGCTGGCCAGTGTGCATGCCAGAACTCGGAAGTTCAATTTTTCTGGAGCGCAGCCCCAGCGAGTGCATGCATGCACTCGTGATGTTTCCGCACAACACTTGGTTCCGAAAAGGTTCACCATCTTTGCTCTATATCATTCCAGACAAACAGCTGTCAAGTCTCTTCTTGAAAACCTTCAGTGATGGAGTACTCACAACTTCTGGAAGCACACAGTTCCACTGATTAAATGTTCTCACTGTCAGAAAATTTCTCATTAGTTCTAGGGTGGATCTCTCTCTAATGATCTTCCATCCGTTACTTCTTGCCCTGGCCTCAGATACTTTGGAGAATAGGTTGACCCTCTCTTCTCTGTGGCTGCCCCTCAAGTACTGGAAGATTGCTATCGTATCACCCCTGGTCCTTCTCTTTGTTAGACATACCTAGTTCCCTTAACTGTTCTTCATACGATTTAGGCTCCAGACTGTTGTTGTTGTTGTTGTTGTAGTAGTAGTTGTAGTTGTTGTTGTTGTTGTTGTTGTTGTTGTTGTTGTTGTTGTTCTTCTTCTTCTTCTTCTTCTTCTTCTTCTTCTTCTTCTTCTTCTTCTTCTTCTTCTTCTTCTTCTCCTTCTCCTTCTCCTTCTCCTTCTCCTTCTCCTTCTTCTCCTCCTTCTGTTTCTTCTTCTGCTCCTTCCTTTTCTTTTTCTTCTTTTTCCTCTCCTCCTCCTCCTCCTTCTCCTTTTTCTTCTCTGCACCCTTTCTAAGTGGTTTTTGATTTGATCCAGTAGGACTGTTATTACATGGAGGTGGGGAGGGCTGCACCATATTCTGAACTGATTCTTTGATGTTAGGATAACATGTTATAATACAATTCAATAGTAGAGTTGGACCTATCTTTATCTTTATAAGTTATCTAAGTTATCTTCCATGAGGCTAAACAATAAACCCGTGCATGGATTGGTGAGCATATTCCTAGAACTGCATAGAATTACAGCCAGCTAAAATTAAAATAAATTACATTAGATTAGATTAATAGAGTTGGAAAGGACCTTGTAGGTCATCTAATCCAACCCCCTGCCCAAGCAGGAGACCCTACACCCTACAGATGTGAGATGAGACTGTGAAGAAGACAACAAGTATAACAGGAGCTGCCAAAATTAATGCAAACTCATTCATGGCATCTGATCTACCAAAGTCACTGGAAGAAACAGAACAGAACATAGAATATTAAGGTTGGAAGGGACCTTATGTGTGTGTGGGGGTCTTCTAATCCAACTCCTTGGTCAAGCAGTAGATCCGATACCATTCTGGGCAAATGGCTGTCCAGATTTTTCTTAAAAATCTCCAGTGATGGAGAACCCACAACTTCTGGAGGCAAGAAGTTCCACTAAGTAATTGTTCTCACTGTCAGAAAATTTCTCATTAGTTCTAGGGTGGATCTCTCTCTAATGATCTTCCACCCGTTACTTCTTGTCCTGCCCTCAGCTACTTGGGAGAATAGGTTGACCCTCTCTCCTCTGCAGCTGCTCCTCACGTACTAGAAGACTTTTATCATGTCACTCCCTAGTCCTTTCCTTTTGTTGTGGTCCAGCGGTGGCTTGCGGAGCTCACAGCAGAGCCAGATAGTGAGGAGGTTGTTAGACTAGACACATCTACTTCCCTCGATTAAAATATTAAATTTTAATACCTTTGGAGCAGCAACTCCAGCTAGCTTTAACCAGCACAGCCAACACTGCAGATTGCTGACACTGTAGTTCAGTCACATCTGGAGGTAACATCTGTTCCCCAGCCCTGATCAACACAAAGTTGCTTTTTTTTAAAAAAAACAACAACCCTGAAAAACAGGATGATTACCTAGCTTGTTGTCTGATTCCAGATATCTCTAATCATATCATTGGTTTGATTTATCTTGTACGCCTGTGGTAAAAACATCCCTCAAATCGCTAATTGGAAGTTGTTGTTTTTTCCTTTCTGAGGGAGGATTAGATCTGAAGAGCCAAGCGCAGAAAGAAAGAAAAAATATGTTCGTTTGAAGTAAACAGACTTGCAAGAATTTGCCCGGTGTTAAGAACACACACAAGATTCTTTGTGTAGGCTGTCAGAAGTCTCCAGTTTTGGCAACCTTCAGACTTGTGGACTTTGGAATTTTGGGAGTTTAAATCCACAAATCTTAAAGTTGCCAAGTTTGGAGACCCTGGAGGTAAACCATTATATTTTGGGGATTTGATTTGGGGATTTTTTCGTTACTGTTTGGTAGTTTTAAGCCATTCCTGGCTATTACATGGACAGGTCCTTGCCGTTGTCTTTGCAACATTTTCACCAGAGTCTTTACCTTTTGCATTCTTCTTCTTAGGGCTAACCTCACATAAGACAGATCTCCCCTGAAGTGGAAGAATTCAGAACAGAACAGAATAACAGGGTTGGAAGGGACTTTGTAGGTCATTTGGTCCAACCCCCCTCCCAAGCAGGAGACCCTACACCATTTCTGTCCAATGGCAGTCCAGTCTCTTCTTGAAAGCCTCCAGGGATAAAACTCCCACAACTTCCAAAGGCAACTTCTGTTCCATCGATTGATTGTTCTCCCTGTCCGAAAATTCCTCCATATTTCTAGGTTGAATTTCTCCTTGATCAGTTTCCATCCATTGTTCCTTGTCCTGCCTTGTGCTTTGGAGAATAGATTGACTCCCTCTTCTTTGTGGCAGCCCCTCAAGTATTGGAAGACTGCTATCCTGTCTCCCCTGGTCCTTCTCTTCACTGGACTAGCCATGTTCAGTTCCTGCAACCGTTCTTTATATCTTTTAGCCTCCAGTCCCCTAATCATCTTGGTTGCTCTTCTCTGCACTTTTTCTAGAGTCTCAAGCATCTTTTTTGGGTGACCCAAACTGGATTCCTGTATTTTGTAGCCCAACGGTTCTTTTACTCACTAAAAAAACTGGCTCTCTTGTTTGATTTAGTCTTGATTCAGGATGATGAACTCTGATTCAGTTAATGAAGGCTATTAAGATGACTAATGGACAAGTCCCTGCAGTCTTTTGGCAAGGTTGTTGGAAGTGGTTTGCCCTGGCATTCTTCTTCCCAGGGCTGAGAGAGAAAGATTGGCTCAAGGTTACCTAGTTGGCTTTGTGCTTCTAGCAGAACTAGAACTCGCTGTCTCCTGGCTTCTAGCCTGGTACCTTAAGCACTATGCCACATTGGCTTGCTTTTTTTTGGTACATTTTTCTGTGCCGTATTGATTAAGCCCCAGTTTGCTGAATATGTCAACTTCTCTGTCACAATTCCTATCCTTTAGAGCAATATCTCTCCAGCTCACCTGCCTGGCATTATGTCACTTCAAATCCTGGGGTTCTTCCCCCACCCCCAAGCTTTGGGTTAGGTGGCTGTGTGGGTTTCACGAGTTATGAGGATTATGAGTACTGGTAAATGTTTTTCTCTCTGAATATTAGTCATGTTTTCTGGTGGTTGGTTTGTATTGTATTGTTACTTGTAAGTCTACTCAAAAGTTGTGTAAATTGGGGCAACCTACAAATTAAACAGAAGACAAATGATGGGTAGATATTATTGATAGATAGATGCTTTGAAGATTCCATAGATAGATATTGTAGATAGATAGATAGATAGATAGATAGATAGATAGATAGATAGATAGATAGATAGATAGATAGATAGCTGATTGATAGTGTTAGGGATGTAACCCTAGGCTTGGCTTGGCAATGTATATAAGCTATGATTACTGTTACTTTAAATGCTTAAGAGATGTAATTGGTTTATTACCTCAAGCAGCCATAAAAGGGAGCCAGAATGGCTGTTAGCTCTCTGTTTCGTTAGAAGCTGATCGGTGTATACTGAGGTATTGTGGTTTGCTACTGTTCAGCTATACTTTGTGTGTTAGACTGACTATTTTGATAACTGAATTGCTGAACCGTGTATGACTTGGACTGTTAATTGGACTCTGAATACCTCTATATTTCTACATGGTAAACTACTACATTTTTATACTATTCAGTGTCTCTGTATGCTGGTTTGTGCATGTTATTCCATATCACTCTCATTACGCTTCTCTGCATACTCGCTCTTCTAACGGGGAGCTTAATTACTTAACAGATAGATAGATATACATCAGTCAAAGGAATGGAGGGAGCCCATATTCCAGAATAGAATATTGGAAGGGACCTTGGAGGTCTTTTAGTCCTTCCACCTGGTCTCTCCCTCTCCCTCTCCCTCTCCGTCTCTGTGTCTGTCTGTCTGTCTGTCTGTCTGTCTCTCTATCTCTCTATGTCTCTATCTCTCTATCTATATATATGTGTGTGTGTGTGTGTGTATACACACACACATACATACATACATATATATATATATATATATATATATATATATATATATATATATAGAGAGAGAGAGAGAGAGAGAGAGAGAGAGAGTGAGTGAGTCTAGACAGACAGACAGATAGACTAAATAGATGAGAGGGAGAGAGCGAGGGAAGGAAGAGGGAGAGAGAGAGATATGGTTGGGTTTGCAATGCACTTGTTAGAAAGTTTTTTTAAAAAAAAACCTTTTTAGCATACAGGTAGTCCTCAACTTATGACCGGTCATTTAGAAACTATTCAAAATTATTGATCTTGATTATTGCTCTGTACGTCGCCCCGAGTCCCTGTGGGGAGAGGGGGCGACTAATAAGTTCAATAAAATAAATAAATAAATAAATAAAATTATGTGAGGACAGAATGAAACAAGTGCTTTATAGACTTTGGAGCATTTCCAGTCATTGTAAAAGATTTTGCTACAGAATTTTTGCTTAACAATCCCCCCAAAATGGCCCTAAAATCAGATCTGGTCATGTGGATGCCTTGACCGAGGACTGTTACAACTTACTTCCAGACACCGAGTCCCGATTGCAGTCGTTAAGTCTAAATCTTCCTGCATATCCATTTTTTGCATGGGCTTGTGCAAGCAGAAACAGCATCGGGTTTAGAGATTATCTTACATCTGTACTGGAAAGTGAAATATGAAACAGCTCCCGGGATTCTCCTGGGCTCTCATCCACTGCTGTAATATTAAGTAACTTAACTTGGGTTACTGTCCTGGAGCCTAAGCATGTAGGTTTATGACCATGGATCCTTCTTTGCCAACATTTCATGCTTTAAGGTTGCCAAGTTATTTTGCTTCCAGGCCTGGATTAAGTAAAACAAGGCTAATGTGTCTGCCTGTGTACTGTGGCTTCCTCCTGTACATTACGTACCGCGTATAAAGTACAGCCTGTTACACTTTTTAAAAAGCTTTTAACAATATTATACTTTTTCAAGCAAGATGATTGCAATAACTGCAATTTTCCTTTTAAAAGTTGGGAATCAGGTTCTTATTATTCTCTGGGAATGCCTCTTTGCCTGTTCAAAGCACACCCACCCACACACCCTCCAAACTTCCCATGTTCTCCCTTTGGCTGGTGGATACTAGACTTGGCTGGGAGGATACCTAGGCCCACAAGTAGGAGCATAATTGGAGCTCCATTCAGCCAGCGGCTGCAACGTTCTTTTCGTCAAACATCTGGAAGAGTAGACAGGACCGAAAGTCTGTTTGTGAAATTCAGAGTTGGCTGCAGGAATGACAAAAAGTTGGAAAACAATCTTACTTCATGCGGGGCAACTTGGAGAGGATAAATCTTTAGGAACTCCTATCAAAGGCAGGTGGCACATCTACAGCCCATCTATAGGATAGAGAACCTACCAGTAGTAACTTTCAGTGAGATCTTGGAGTCCTAGTGGAAGGCAAAAATGCCCCCATTTTTCACCAAAACGGGGGCATTTTTCCCTCCCCCCATCCCTGCTGAAGCCTGCAGAGTGCTTCCGGGGGGTGGGGGGAGGCAAAAACGCCCCCGTTTTTCAGAAAAATGGGATGTGGGGTGGGGCTTTGGGAAGTCAAAAATGGCTGTATTTGATGTATAAGACGCCCCAACATTTCCATGCTCTTTTAGGGGAGGGAAAGATGCATCTTATACTCTGAAAAATACGGTGCCTCTCCCTCTGAGGGAATTTTTTTTCCAATTTTGTGCAAATACAACTCTAGCTGCAGTTATTACATGAATAATTAAATATACATTTTCTTTACTAAAGACTGTAGTAAAGAGACTGAGGGCTAATCTGATCCACCTTGAGGACCATATCCTTTGTCTTGTAGATAGGTTGGCACCAAAATATCTTCTGGGAGGTGGGGGTGGACGCAGGGAGCTGAGGCTCTGATTAATGTCTTTAGAAACATGCTTCTCCTTTAGGGAAAATATAATATTTTGCCTTTTTAAATATTTTCTAGAATATTTCATTTTCCTAAGGAGAGGGTTGAGTGATAACTTCCTACACAAGGGCTCCTTCAGCGATTGGCCCAGATTTTTGCAATGGGGGATATAAGGAAAACCTTGGCCACATTTTTTTCTAGTTTTCCCATTTTTTTTCCTGATTGAAACCAATCGGAATTCATGTCTAAAATTGCAGGCTTTCAGTGTGGAAGGCTGGGAAGGAGAAAAAAACTCTCCAGTTTGCTGCTGAAGTTGCAAAAACATGTTTTACGGTGAGTAGGTTAGCCTGCCCAGCGGCACAGGACTCTCATCCACTTATTAATGGACAAAATTCAGTGGCAGTCTTGACTTGAATGACTAAATCCAGCAAAATCGCCTTATAACATTTTTACCGCTTTTCCCTGCAAAGTTTGTGGGCTGTAATTTTTTTTAAAAGGTGGGGATTTAAGGTCTCATTTCTCCAATGCAATGTTAGAGAAAAGCTCCCTCTAGTGGCTATAGACCAATGATGGCTAACCTTTTTGGGATCGCGTACCAAAAGCAGGGGGAGCGCAGGGAGGTCGCGCGTGGGTGTGCCCATACCCATAATGCTATGCACGCTATCCCCCTGTGCATGCACGTATGACCAGCGGCCTCCCCCCCCTGCTTTTTATGCCATCCCCAGGTTCCAGAGGCTTTCTAGGAGCCTGGGGAGGGCGAAAACAGCCTCCCCCGCCTCTCCGGAGGGCAAAAAATGGCCCTACGGGTAATCCGGAAGTTTGGGAACAGTGACTTCCGGTTTGCCTGTAGTGCTCTTTTTCGCTTTCCGGAGCTCTGGAGTGCGAAAAAAGGCACTATGGGCAAACCGGAAGTCACCTGGGCAACCTGAACTTCCAGGTTGCCCAGAGGGCAAAAAACAGCCGAAAAAGGCCAAAATTGGCGGGCACCACCTGGCGTGACCTAACAAATGGCTCCACGTGCCACCTCTGGCACACATGCCCTAGGTTTGCTATCACGACTATAGGCTATTCATCAACATTTTTATTCTCTGTCTACTATGGAAAGTCTTATTGTGTGTATCTGTTTGCAACCAACAGTTCATGATGGGAAAACAGTTTTTGAGTCATGGTGCCTCAGATCTTATAACTTAAAGAATGTGTACAAAATCCAGAGCCTGTTCGTCCTGTGGGGATGAAATTTCAAGGATCTTTAGGCCAGCTGCTTCCAAATCTTTGGGCACCAGGGAAAGGTACTGTATAGGGTGTTTTTTCCTGTGGACCTGAGGGAATGTGGTTAACAGATTAACAGAGTTGGAGGGGACCTTGGAGGTCCAACCCCCCCACCCAAGCATGAGACTCTACACCATTTCTGACAGATGGCAGTCCATCTTCTTCTTGAAAGCCTCCAGGGATGAAGCTCCCACAACTTCCGAAGGCAACTTCTGTTCCATCGGTTGATTGTTCTCACTGTCAGGAAATTCCTCCTTATTTCCAGGTGGAATCTCTCCTTGATCTCCCACATGCTGCTTGAATCCCATAGATGGGGTTTCACTTTGCGTGGGCCAGTTTCTGGCAGGCTGCAGCCCAATGCAGGTCCATGGAGTATCGGGGACCCTTGTGTAAGACTATTTGCACAGTTCTGGCCCACTGCAGCATCCTCACTGTTGCCTGATCCCGATTTCCAATGCGAAGCAATGGGGCAGCCAGCAGGAAGTCGAAAGTCTATTCCCACTAGCCAGAGTCATGCTATTTCTCTCTTTAAGTTAAGTTAAGAAAAAAGAATCCAACAAGTCACAGGTTGTTTAGTGCCTGTTTAAAAATGGCAACTGTTCACACGGAATTGAAATATTTATGACAGACATGCTAAAGTAAGCAAAGTGTAGAATCTTCTCTAATTTGTTCCAGTTGCAATTTCCTCTGCAGTTGACAGGATTTTTACTAGCTGGGCTGGAAAAAAATAAGCTTTAAAGTTTGCTGGCAAGAGTGAATCAGAAGTGATGATCCTTCTGTCCTGAAGAAGGAAGGAAGGAAGGAAATAGAATAGAAGAAGGGAGGGTGGGAGGAGAGACAATAGAGGAATGAAAGAAGGAAAGAAAGAAGGAAGGAAGGAGTTGAAATCACACATCTTTAAACTACCAAGTTTGAAAAAGAGTGAGCTGGAGACTACATTGGCCCTGTCAACATTTTAGTTCAGCTGAAATTTAATTTTAGGTTTCTGCTTAGTTGTGGCTAGTCTTTGCAAAATCTGCCTAGTGCTTTTTTTCTTTTTATTGACCAAGGTCCCTCCACATTCATCTCTCAGGGTTTTCAATAAAGGTGGTTCTTGTTTAGTGATCGCAGTTGGGACCTGCACCTCGGTCATAAAGCAAAGCAGGCATTAAGTGGAACCACAACTGTGCTTCCAATCTTACAAAGCTTTCCTCTGCTTTACAGATCTGCAAAGGTCGTAAATGCAAGAACTGGTTACTTTTCATCACTGTTGTAACTACAGACAATAATTAAATGAAGACTCTCTGTAGAGGCTGGACCGCTCCCTCTCAAAGTGAGGTTCATTGCTTTTCTTCCACTTTGCAGAGTTGGATTGGGGCGTCCAGCCTTGTCAACGTGTGGACAGGGGGATTCTGGGAGTTGAAGTCCACCGGTCTTAAATGCACCCCTGATCTAATTCAACTTTGAATCTTCTTATTGCTACCAACTGCACAAATAGCATTGTGATATTTAGTGCGTGGCACATAATTGGTCCAGAGTTTGACCCACAACTTGTTCTATTAGAACTCCACTTCTTATACAAAAATCATTTTGTAGTGTTATAAGAATAATATTTACATAGTTCAATTTGCATCAAGGAGATAACAAGATTTTGGTTTCAGTGTTAGCAAGGGTAGATTACACTGATGGCTAGCCTTTGTGTTGTCGCATGCCAAAGGCATGTGCACACCCATAATGCATCCCCCATGCGCCCCGCTGCCCAGACATGCACGCGTGACCCCCCTCTGTGCGACCTCTGCACATGCGCACATGACCCCTCCACAATCCATAGCATACATGTGCAATCCTCCCTGCACGTCTCCCCCCCCTGCTCATGCATCTCCCACATGCAACACAGACACCCAAAAACCCGCTGGCCGGTGGGAAGCATGCACATATGTGCAGTGGAGCTAGCTGGACGACGGCTCATGTGCCTGCGTATCTTAGGTTCGCCATCACGGGTATATAATACAAATGCAAATACAATACAATAGCAGAGTTGGAAGGGACCTTGGAGGTCTTCTAGTCCAACCCCCTGCCTCGGCAGGAAACCCTATACCGTTTCAGACAAATGGCTATCCAACATCTTCTTAAAGGCTTCCAGTGTTGGGGCATTCACAGCTTCTGGAGGCAACTTCTGTTCCACTGATTAATTGTTCTAACTGTCAGGAAGTTTCTCCTCGGTTCTAAGTTGCTTCTCTCCTTGATTAGTTTCCACCCATTGCTTCTTGTTCTGCCCTCAGGTGCCTTGGAGAATAGTTTGACTCCCTCTTCTTTGTGGCAACCCCTGAGATATTGGAACACTGCTATCATGTCTCCCCTAGTCCTTCTTTCTCTTAAACTAAACATACCCAGTTCCTGCAACCATTCTTCATATGTTTTAGCCTCCAGTCCCCTAATCATCTTTGTTGCTCTTCTCTGCACTCTTTCTAGAGTCTCCACATCTTTTTCACATCGTGGCGACCAGAACTGAATGCAGGATTCCAAGTGTGGCCTTAACAAAGCCCTATAAAGTGGTATTAGCACTTCACCTATTAGATGAGGCACAATCTACTTACAGTTTATAATTAAGTGCGCATAGCCATCAGGAGGGCAATATACACTGACACTGGCATAGTCCTATAGTTTGCTAGCTAATTTGGGAAACATTAATTAGCGAACAGCCCTAAGCGGTTAGAATTGGAAGGAAGATGAGCTTCAGTCAATCAAAACATTTGGTAACATTTTGACAGAAGAGTATCAAGGAAGCCAAAACATCACAGAAAAATATTGTGGCCAGAATTCAGATGGGAGGACAACAGAAACTTACATTTTGCTGCTGTTGGATGTTGGTTGTCATTTTGCTGCTGTTTGTTACACAGTCGGCCAGATGTTGAGACTGAGTGTGGCATTTTTAGCCATTTCTATCAGATTATTCCCAAAGGACCTGGGATAGGCAGATGCAGATGCTCTACCCCGAATTAAGGGGTTGCAAGAGGGAAGCTTTTCCCCTCCCTTTCTATGAAGGAAAGGGAAAATAACCTTGAACTACGCCGTCTACATTCCAGCAAGAGTAGTAAATGTGTGGAATACCCTACCTGATCCTGTTGCTAGTTCCTCTACCCCCCCCCCTACCTTTTACCTTAAGCTGTCTACCGTGGATCTTACGCGTTTCTTTCTTTCTTTTAAATTAACAAACATATAAAATACACACACACAAAACTTAGACGTACAACACATTTACACGATACAATACAAACAGGAGCTTCCTGTTCTTTCTAATAGCAGTTATCAATCGATAGCGCTCACCTTATATTGTTTCCCATTCAATTGTATTTCATTTGAGTTTCACCATTCTTAACTTTCTTATTTTACTCCTAACTATTATTTTTGAGTTTTGTTACATTCGTTCATTGATTCTTGTTTCTTTCCTCCATCCACCTAGACCATTTATCCCATATTTGGTAGAATTCTGATTCTTCTTTTCCCTGGATTTCTTTAGTTAGTTTGTCCATTTCAGCACAGTCCATAACCTTTCTTATTATTTCATCTTCGCTTGGAGTTAGCTTGTTTTTCCATTTCTGGGCAAAGGCAATCCTTGCTGCCGTAATTATACGCAGTATTAAATACTGGATTTCTTTTTTGTATTTCGCAGACATTATTCCTAATAAAAAAAATTCAGGTTTCCATTCTATTTTAACCCCCTTATTGCCTCCAGCCAATTTTTGATCTTTTTCCAAAACTTTTTAGCCTCCTCACAGGTCCACCATAAATGGTAATACGTTCCATGTATCGATTCACATTTCCAACATTTGGGGGAGGTATTTGTTGATATTTTAGCTAACCTTGTTGGTGCCAGGTGCCATCTATAAAACATTTTGCATTGGTTTTCCTTGTATGCAACTGAGAGTGATCTTACGCGTTTCTTAAGAGGTCCCTAAGGGGGCATGCATAAGCCCACCAGCGTGCCTACCATCCCTGTCCTACTGTCCCCATTTATATGTACACTTTTTATGTGTTTATGGCTATGTTTTGCTTATTTATATCCATTTATTTGTGCCATTTTTTCCCATGTGTTTTCGTACTCGTTTCCTTGTCCTTGTTGGCAAATAAACAAAATAAATTTGAGCTTCTATTTTTGCAACCACTGGATGGCAGCAAAGGATGCAGAGTTTTGGAAGGAAGAAATGGAATTGGCAACATCAATAAGGAGACTTCCGGAGTCCCTTCCAGCTGGAGTCTGATTCAAGGAGTTCTGTGTGGGGCTGCCCTGAAAAACTATTTGGAAGGTGCATTTGGTGCAGAATGCACCATTGGCGTGCAAAGTTCTGGCAGCCTCTAGCCCCAAATTTCTGTGGCTATAAGCAAGACTTCGGTTGAATGAATTTTGCCCCATTTCACGACCTTTCGTGCCACAGCCGTTAAGTGAATCGCTGCCGTTGTGAACTTAAATCACACGGTTGTTAAGTGAATCTGGTTCCCCCCCCCATTGACTTTGCTTATCGCGAAAGGGGAACCCGTGACCCCGGGACGCTGCAACCGTCATAAATATGAGTCACTTGAGGGGGGGGGGGGGTTGGCTGCAGTGGTTGTAAGTGTGGAAACGGTCGTAAGTCGCTTTTTCCCATGCCGTTGCAACTTCCAATGGTCACTAAATGGAGTGTTGTAAGCCGAGGACTACTTGTGTAAGACAGTGGCATGAAATGTGTTGGTTACCCGTTTGCTTCCGGCTCCTGTTCAAGGTGATGGTTGTTACCTCGAAAGCCCCATATGTTGGGGTTCAGGGTATCTGAGGAGCGGGTCACCCCAATGGGACTCGCCTGCCCCAGGCGGCCAGCAGAAGAGTCTGCATCGGACCCCGTCTGCTAAACCCTTTTGTCAGGCAGGGTCCAGGAGAAGGGCCTTTTCTGCTGCAGCCCCGACTCTGAAACGATCTACTTCCGGAGGCGAGAACTGCTCCCCACTTTTGGGCCTTCCAGAAGGGCATCAAAGCCTAATTTTGCCATGTAGCTTTGGGCTCACCTCTAGGGGCAAGAAGTCACAAAGTCACACTTCAGCTTTGTTCCTTGGCTAAAGAAGCAAAATCCCAAGATTAAGATAAAGTTCTAAGCCAGGGGTATCCAAACTTGGGAACTTTAAGACTTGTGGGCTTCAACTCCCAGAATTCCCTAGCCAGCATGGAGCCCAAATGGAGCCCAAAGCCAGCATTTGGACACCCCTGTTCTAAGCTAAGGAGACTTTTCATCTTTGCATTTGCATCCTGGCTTGACAAAGGAGCCCACCTCCCATTTCCTAAAGGTACCCCCTTCCCCTTCCTCCTTCTCTTTCCCCTCCTTGTTTCCCTCCCCTCCCCTCCCTCCTTCCCCTTCTCTTCCCCCCCTTCCCCTTTCCTTCCACTTCTCTACTCCCCCACCTTCACCTTCACCTTTTTCTTTCCTCTTTTTCCTTCCCCTCCTCCTTCCTTCCCTTCCCTTCCCCTCCTCCTCTTCCTCCTCCCCCTTCTCATCCTCCTACCTTCTCCTTTCCCTCCCCCTTCCCTTCCTTCTTCCCCTTCTCTTTCCCCTTCTACTTTTCCCCCTTTGCCTTCCCTTCCACTTCTCTACTCCTTCCCCTCCCCCTCCCCCTTCTCCTTTCCCTCCTCCTCTTCCTCCTTCCTCCTTCCCCTTCTCATCCTCATCCTCCTTCTCCTTTCCCTTCCCTTCCTCTCCTCCTCTTCTTCCTCTCCTCCCCCTTCCCTCCCCCTCTTCCTCCTCCTCCTTTCCCTCCTCCTCTTCCTCCTTCCTCCTTCCCCTTCTCATCCTCCCTCTACCTTCTCTTTCCCCTTCCCTTCCCTTCCTCCTCTTCCTCCTCCTTCCTTTCCACATCCTCATCCTCCTTCTCCTTTCCCTTCCCTTCCTCTCCTCCTCTTCTTCCTCTCCTCCCCCTTCCCTCCCCCTCTTCCTCTTCCTCCTTTCCCTCCTCCTCTTCCTCCTTCCTCCTTCCCCTTCTCATCCTCCTTCTACCTTCTCCTTCCCCTTCCCTTCCTCCTCTTCCTCCTCCTTCCTTTCCACATCCTCATCCTCCTTCTCCTTTCCCTTCCTCTCCTCCTCTTCTTCCTCTCCTCCCCCTTCCCTCCCCCTCTTCCTCCTCCTCCTTTCCCTCCTCCTCTTCCTCCTTCCTCCTTCCCCTTCTCATCCTCCTCTTCCTCCTCCTTCCCCTTCTCATCCTCATCCTCCTTCTCCTTTCCACTTTTCCCTTTCTTCTTCTCCTGGAGATGAGACAGCTTCTCCTCCTCCTTTGACTCTTTTGGCGGCTCATCCCAAAGCTGAATGTTTACATCTATTTCCCTCCAGGAAGCCTGTGAATAATCACACAATTTCTCTTCCTCCTCCTCCTCCTCTTGTTCTGTGAGAGCTGAAGACACGTGAGAAGCCACGAGGCTCCAGGCCCTGCCAGAAGGTTGTTCTGGTCCCAGTCAGATATTTGCCTCTTCCCCAGAACCCCCAACTCCCCCCCCCCTTCATCTCCTGCAGCAACCACAAGCGGGGCTGCGAATCACGGAGCTTTGCCATTTTCAGTTTTAAATTTTGTTAAGTTGGCAAGATAATAACGTAGATAATTAGACCAGAATTCCCAGATGGTGGAAGTAAGCTGTTTATCGTAGTCTGGCAACATGCAGATAGGGGCAGTGGGCGGTTCCCCCCTCCCCCTTTTCTTTTCTGCTTTGCAAAACTTACCAAGCCATAAACTTGGTTCGTGCAAAATAAGTAACTTGATTACTGGATAATTCGGGTTTTAATTGCATAATTAGAAAGCAACTTTGTCTGAGGCTGCCCAATGCCATAAACCTTGAATTACCCAGACTGGACAGGTTTACACACAACACACTAAGCCCCAGCAAAGAAACTCAGATTGACACTGTTACATACTAGCTTCAGCTATAGTGGTTTCCACCAAGGTCCTCTGTTCTGGCGGGAACAGAGGCTTAATCCTATTGGTCAAAGGGTCTGACAGCTCCCTATAAAAGGGCTGCTGTCAGACTTAACCTTCGCTGGATTGTTCTCACTTGTTGCATTTAATAAAGAGCTGTTGTTACCGTTAAGCCTGTGTGTGCCCTTCCATTCCCCGATCTAACAGACACCAACCAAGTGTTCTGATCCAGCCTTAACAGAAGCAAGAAACAGACTCCTTGTCACGAAATCCTTGCCCCTCTTTATTTACCTCTTGTGGATTAATTGCATTCACCCACCAAAAAGTCCCGGCAAGGAGTTAACTGCAGTACTGACCTTATCAGGAGCCTGTTCCCAGTGCGCACAAGCACAGAGCTGCCAGTAGGCAAGGACAATTAAGAAAACAGGGTCAGCTTGGGAGTAAGGCTTGGAGATGATTGGGCCCACCCATAAGACATAAAAGAGGAGCGAACGGGACGTGAGCTTTTGCAGGGAGCAATTAGTTCATCTGATCAGTTCAAGCTTTGAAAAGTTCTGTTTGACTCTGTGCCTTGTTTGGCCCTGCTCCGCATTTGGCAAGTAGGTCTCTGGCAGCATTCCAAGGAGATAAGGTGGGTGTTTATCAACATTCCCCTGAAAAACTCTGGCAACTCGAGCAGACATCTGTCAGAATCTTCACAATCTGTTTGTGAAGCCCTGCGGACTGTGAATGACCATAATTTACAGCTGTATAAATAAAAGAGGGTTTTTGGAACTAAGATTGTGATTTGTGCTTTCTCAGGAAGAACTAGGTCAGAACAAGCAGGGAGTTGGACTAGAAGACCTCGAAGGTCCCTTCCAACTCTGCTATGCTGTTATTCTGTCTCTTCAATTTCACTCCACTTTCTGCTCTTTTTTTTTCTATGATCTTTCCTCTCTTCCAATAGCCAGTTTTCCATGGTTCTACTCATTGGATAATTTCTTTTGGTGAGCTCTGCATTCTTCCCAAGGTGGCTGAGACTTCCAAAACGTTTTGTGTGTGAAGGGATTTGCATTAACTAAGGCAAGCCTGGGGAGAGGATGGAACATAGACTCGTAGGGCTGGGAGGGACCTTGGAGGTCTTCTAGTCCAACCGCCTGCTCAAGGTGGTAGACCTTATATGAGCCCGGTCAAATTGTTATCCTGTCTATTTTTGAAAACCTCCAATGATGGAGCACCAACAAGTTTAGGAAACAAGCTGCTCCACTGCCTAATTGATCTCCCTGTCAGAAAATTTCTCTTTATCCGGAGAAGGGAAGGAATTGGGTGGGTTGCAGAAATAGCAGAAATGTGACATTTATTATGTCCAACTCTGATTATTCATCATAAAAGTCCTATTTCCTGATTTCTTCCCTTCCCTTTTTCTTCTCGTGATCTGTCTCCCTTCATAAAGATTGCACCACGGTCTATTGGCACCGAAGGAGAGCCAACAGGCCCCTCCCATGAGCTGCCTTTATACCTGTAGCTGCGATTAATTGGAAAAAGTCGGTGTTTGTCAACCTCAGCTACATTAAGATGGATGAACTTCAACTCACAGAATTCCCCAGCTAGCATGGAGTTGAAGCTCTTGCATCTTGTAGTGGTTGAGGCTGAGAAATCCTGATATAGCTGAAACATAAGTGTCAGAGTATTTGATGAGAACATTAGACGGGGCACATATTAAACCTATTTTCCTCTCCCTGGCCCTACCTCCACTTCTTCTTTCTGGATCAAAAATATGTGGGGGAGGGAGAGAGGAAAGGAAGGAAGGAAGGAAGGAAGGAAGGAGTGGAGAGATGGGGGAAAGGGGGAGGTAGACAGAGTGAGGGAAGGAAGGAGAGGGAGAGAAGGAATGAAGGAGAAGGAGGGAGAGAAGGAAAGAGAGGGAGAGAGGGAAGGAAAAAAGAGGGAGAGAGGGAAGGAAGGAGAGGGAGAGAGGGAAGGAAGGAGAGGGAGAGGAAAGGAAGGAAGAAGAGGGAGAGAAGGAAGGAAGGAGGGAGAGAGGGAGAGAGGGAGGGAAGAAAGGAGAGGAAGAGAGGGAAGGAAGGAAGAAGAGGGGGAGAAGGAAGGAGAGGGAGAGGGAAGGATGGAAGGAGGGAGGGAGAGGGAAGGAGAGGGAGGGAAGGAAGGAAGGGAAAGGTGGAGAGAGGGAGGGAAGGAAGGAAGGAAGGAGTGGAGAAAGGGAAGAAAGGACTGGGAAAGAAGGAAGGGTTTGGAAGCACTTGGATTGAGTCTTGAAACTGCCCCAAAACTGTTGAATTCTACTGACTGCTTCCCTACGGATCGGACACTTCTGTTCCTTCGCAGATAAACCGATTCTGAATTCCGAAGGAATCCAGAATGTTGCTTTGATGGCTTGCTGGAATTCAAATTGGACGGACTGTCCAACCAGATCCAGAAACGGAATTGCATTGGTTTGCAGAGACTAGATTTTGCCTATAGAGCCCTCCCCACCCCACACCCCACCCCACTCTCTGCCTCTACCTAGCTAAATGCTCTGATGCACTGTTGCGGCTGTGACACCCCCCACCTCAACCCCCCCCCCAAACATTTGATACACTCTGCCGTTCGTTAGCAAATAGGAGCCAAGCTCTCTCTGGCTTTGACATTTGCCTCCAAAGAGCAGGGATCCTTCAACCTGCTGGAAGCCTTTAATTAGTTAAATCTCCCCACTGAGCCCGAGGGAGGAGAGGATTTGCTGATCCCCAGAGGGAGATAAAACGGGTGGGGGCTTCTGAACGAACCTTAGCAGATATCAACTTTTCCTCGACCTAAAAGGCATCAGGCAAATTGGGTAGATATTTCAAGATGGAAGGAAGGACGAGGCTGAAGCTGTGCTCAGAAATTCTCTGTCCCCTTTTTCTGGGGAATGAAAGGGCTGAAAAAGTATGTCTATAGTTTGTTGTTGTATAGTTTGTGAAGTCGTGTCCAACCCATCGCGACCCCATGGAAAAACGTTCCTCCAGGCCTTCCTGTCCTCTACCATCCTCTGGAGTCTATTTAAGCTCAGGCCGACCTCTTCGATGACTCCATCCAGCCACCTCCTTCTCCGTCGTCCCCTTCTTCTTCTTTTGCCCTCCATCGTTCCCAGCATGAGGCTCTTCTCCAGGGAGTCCTTCCTTCTCATTAGGTGGCCAAAGGATTTGAGTTTCCTCTTCAGGATCTTTCCTTCTAAAGAGCAGTCAGGGTTGATCTCCTCTAGGACTGACCGGTTGGATGGACTTGCAGTCCCAGGGACTCAATGCAGGAGTCGTCTTCTCCAGCATCAGAGGTCAAAGGCCTCCATTCTTTGGCGCTCAGACTTCCTTATGGTCCAACCTTTACAGCCATCCATTGCAACTGGGAAAACCACAGTCTTGACTATACGCACTTTTGTTGGCAGGGTGATGTCTCTGCTTTTTAGTATGCTGCCTAGATATAAATCGAGTATTGTTAGTCCTCGATTTATGGCCATAATGGAGCCTCAAAATTTCCGTGGTTAAATGAGATGGTGATTTTTATAGCTTTTATTACATTTTACGACCCCATTTTACGACCTTTCTGGCCACAGTTGTTATGTGAATCACCACATTTTCCCCCACGGACTTTGCTTGTCTAAAGGTCACAAAAAGGGGATCACACGACCCCGGGAGGCTGCAACCGTCATAAATATGAGTCAATTGCCAAAAAGTCTGAATTGTGATCATGTGACTATGGGGAGGCTGCAATGGCTGCAGTGTGAAAAATGGCTATGTCCCTTTTTCAGTGCTTTTATAACGTCAAATAGTCACTAAATGAACTGTTGTAAGTTGAGGACCAACTGTATTTCTCTGGCAGACAGATGGAGTGAAATGAGAAAAACCTGAACTCTGTAGTTTTGAGAATTTTTTTTGTCACTCAGCCCTTGGCCATTTGTCCCTAAGAAAAAATATCCCTCTTTGAAAAAAAATGAATCAGCCACAGTTCCTTCCATCAAAATAAATGAGAACTAGCAGATTTTTTTTCTGATTAATATTAGATTATAGTGTCCTTTTTCAGCTGTGTCTGATAAACAGATCCTGGGCTTTAAGACTGGGAAGGAAGGAAGGAGAGGGAGAGAAAAAAGGAAGGAAGGAGAGGGAGAGAAGGAAGTAAGGAAGAACAGGAGGGAGGGAAGGAAGGAGAGGGAGAAAAGGAAGGAAGGAAGGAAGGAAGAAGAGGAAGAGAAGGAAGGAGAGGGAGAGAAGGAAGGAGAAGGGAAGGAATGAAGGAAGGAGGGAAGGAAGGGAGATAGGGAGAAAAGGAAGTAAGGAAGGAGAGGGGGAGAAGGAAGAACAGGGAGAGAAGGAAGTAAGGAAGAACAGGAGGGAGGGAGGGAAGGAAGGAGAGGGAGAGAAGGAAGGAAGGAAGGAGAGGGAGAGAAGAAAGTAAGGAAGGGCAGGAGGGAGGGAGGGAAGGAAGGAGAGGGAGGGAAGGAAGGAAGGATAGGAGGGAGGGAGAGAGGGCAGGAAGGAAGGAGAGGGAGAGAAGGAAGGAGGGAAGGGAGAGTGATAGGGAGGAAAGGATGGGGAAAGAGGGGAAAGGGGAGGAAGGCAGGAGTTGTATCTCAGTTTTCCTTGAAAAACTATCTGGAGTTTTCCAGATATATAGAAACCACTGATCATCTGAAGAGCATCAAGTTGGAGAAGGTTGGTGTGGATGGAGGGCTTTCGGTTTGGGTCCTTACAACCCTGTGAAGATTTTCTCCTCTTGGGGGATCTTGCCAGGAATGTTCAGAATGCAGATCAGCAGTGAATTCCAACAGCTTCCCTGGAAAAGTGTCACATTCATGCATACATTTATTAGATGTTTATTCCGCCTTTATTACTTTATAAATAACTCCAGGCGGCAAACGTACATCACACCCCTTCCGCCTTCTTTGCTTCCCATTCAGAACAGAGCCAAAGTGTCGGTCAAGGTGCACAATTGACACAATTGGTTGGTGGCCTTGGGAAGGTCCTTTGCTTTCTTTCACCACAGATATTTTTGGAGATATTTGCATTTTGTGGTTTTCTCCAGTTCTTTCTCTTCTCTTCTGCCTTGCAATGTTCACTATCCAGACTTCTTGATCTATATATGATATGATATCATTATATCTAATTATACTATATATAACAATACAATACAAAATCGTATATATAGGTTGACGGCTTTTCATCCTTCCAAGGTTGGTAAAATGTGGCAATATACTGACTTTGTAAACACTACAAAGTGGTATATAAGTCTAAGTGCTACGTTATGTTATGTTGTGTTGTGTTGTGTTGCGTTACATTATGTTATGTTATATTACTTTACGTTACATTACGTTATGTTGGTTAAGTTGTGTTGTGTTGTCTTGTGATGTGATATTGTTGTGTAGTGTTGTGTTATATGTTATGTTGTGTTGTGTTGTGTTGCATTACATTATGTTACGTTATATTACTTTACGTTACATTACGTTATGTTGGTTAAGTTGTGTTGTGATGTGATATTGTTGTGTAGTGTGTTATATGTTATGTTATGTTTTGTTGTGTTGTGTTGTGTTACATTATGTTACATTATATTACTTTACGTTACATTACGTTATGTTGGTTAAGTTGTGTTGTGTTGTGATGTGATATTGTTGTGTAGTGTGTTATATGTTATGTTATGTTTTGTTGTGTTGTGTTGCGTTACATTATGTTACGTTATATTACATTACGTTATGTTGGTTAAGTTGTGTTGTGTTGTGTTGTGATATTGTTGTGTAGTGTTGTGTTATATGTTAAGTTATGTTACATTATGTTATGTTGTTACGTGGTTGTGTTTTCTTGTGATGTTTACGGAGTTCCTTGCTTCCCTGCTCTCCTTCCTTCCCCTTCCCCTCTTCCTTGGCGTTAGGCTTCCCCCCCCCCCTCCCGCCCCCCCCCCCCAAAAACCTGGTCCCTAGGAAACTTCAGGCGGCGGCTCATCCTCCTCCTCCGGCTGGCTGGGAGACAAGACCCGCCTGCCGCGCCCCCTCCCCCTCCCGCCCCCTCCCCTCCGCCTTTTAATTCCCCCTCGCCCCCCTCGGCGGGGCCAGTCCTGCCCGCCCGCCTGCCCGCCCGCCTGCCTGCCTGCCTCCGGCTGCCTCCTGCGGGGGGCGCGCAAGGGTGGGCTTGGGCGCGGGGCGCGGAGGCAGCCGGGGGGGGGGAGGGAATACCCCCGGCTCCAGCATGAAGGCGTCGGGGAAAGATGTGTGAGCAGGCAGCGCGCTACTGCCGCGAGAGCGTCCACAGGCTGCTCCGCCAGCAGCCTCAGCCGACGAGCGGAGGAGGAGGAGGGCTGGACGGGCTGCTCCGCTGGGTGGTCACCAAGATGAGCGACAGCAAGAGCCCCCTGCCCGACCGGGAGCTGCTGCCCGAGGGCCCCGCCGCCGCCGGCCCCGAGCAGAAGAAGGGCACCTCCGTCATCCTGGACGTGAGTCGGAGGGCGAGGGGGGTGGGAGATGCCCGGAGCCCTTGGCTCTGCCTACCCTACCTGTCCGCCTGCCCTCACCTGGCCCTGGATGCAGCTTCTCAGCTGCCCCCCTCCCGCGAGCCTTTCTCCTCAACCCACATCGTTTGGGGTGGGTGGGGGGCAGTCCCAAGGGAGACCCTCCTTTTAGCAGGCGCGGCGTCTCCCTGGGAAAGACCCTGGCGCGGAGCCTCCAGCGGCGGGGGCAGTCTATCCGGAGCCTCGGAGTCGCCGTGCCTCTCGGTCTTTGTGGGGAGGAAGAGGAGGAGGAGATGAGGGGGCTTTGAGGGAGCCAAGTCTGGCGTCCCAGGAGTTTTTAGAGCGTTAGGGGACGAGGCAAGGTTTTGCGTTGGGGGTGGGGGGGTTATGGTGGCCCCTGAGTTGGTCCAGAGGGATCTTTGCAGAGCTTTGGGGGAGATGTTCCTCCCCATCCTGGAGAAAGACCCCCTCTCCCCAAAATAGCCTGGCTCCGAAACCAGGTGGGGTGGGATGGGGGAACCTGGAGACCCAGAGTCCCCCCACGGGTTGGATAGGTTGCAAAATAGGAAGGGGGCCGGCTGCAAAAGGCTTCCTTGGAGAGGACTTGGGGGGGGTGTCTTCTCAGCCTTTCTTGAAGACTTCCAGAACGTGTGGTCCTTTTTTAGAAAAAGCCTCAAACTTTGGACCAGCCCCTTCTCCATCGCAGTCAATTGGGTGGGTGGGAGTGAGAGGGTCAGGTCCTCTTTCTCCCCTGACTGGGTCCCTGCCAATTGCCACAATGCCACAACCACAATATCTCCAGGATGCTCAAACAGCCCTCGAAATTCCTAGAAACCTTTTTCCGTCTTTCAGTTAAGTTTTACCCTCACCTTGCCAAGTCAGATAAAGTTTTCCTCCTCTTAAAAGTATTAAAGGAAGGAAGAATCCAACTTGCCTTGCAGGGAAAGGAGAATCCTGGGTAAAGAATAATGGCTGAGGCAGATATTTCCTCTAGTGAGGGAAGAAATTCCCCTCTTCCTCTCTCTCTCTCCTCCACTTTGGGAATTAATATTTTAGGACTCCCTCCTGACACGTAGGAATTGCAATTTATTGGAATGTAGCTGGGAAATAGGGAAAACAGATCTGGCATGTTCAATCATATCAAATACGAGTTTTTCCTTTTGGAGTTGATATCAGGAAGATTTATGCAAATGATTTAAATTTTGTTAAAAGTTCTATAAAGGGGAAGTGCTGGGTTTTTTTTTTTTAGTATTGGAAAGTCTCAGAAAAGAAAAGAAAACGAAAAGAGAATTTCCTAGGAAAATTATTTACGTAGAGAGTTTCTTTTGGAAATAAAGGGTAATAAGATTTTCTTGTTGATTTGTCTAATTGTGCATTGGTAGGAATCGCAAGTGATAACGCTATCATCAATAAAGAAGGAACATGCACTTTTCCTGCTAGAATTATGAAATGCAAGCCATTTTCTCCCTCAGCTCTCAATCTTACCATGTCAAAGAATGTGGTTGTGTAATGTTGCAAAACCGTTTGGTTAATGAATTTATGGTCACTTTTTTTGTGCAATGAACTTTTCTGATGTTGTTTAAGATCGGTGGCCCCAATTATTTTGTATCAAACTGCTGGCAGAATGACAGAATAACAAGAGTTGGAAGGGACCTTGGAGGTCATCTAACCCAACCCCCTACTCAAGCAGGAGATCCTATACCAATCCAGACAAGTGGATGTCCAGTCTCGTCTTAAAAACCTCCAGTGATGGGACACCCACAACTTCTGAAAGCAACCCGTTCCACAGATTAATTGTTCTCACTTTCAGAAAATTTCTCCTTCTTTCCTTCCATCTGTTGTTCCTTGTCCTGCCTTCAAGGTGCTTTGGAAAATAGGTTGACCCCCTTGTCTTTGTGGCCGCCCCTCAAATATTGTTTGTTAAACTTCGACACACAATCACATTCACTAACCTCTTTATCCCACCCCATTTGAATAAACACCTTAACTAGTTCAGTTACAAACCTCTTGACAGACAATAAAGTTTTTCAGTGTTAACGCCGGTTAGTTCCTCAAGGTTTGGAATGCTGTGTGAATGCGAACTACTTGGTTAGTCTATGGTTCAATGTATTATTGAAACTCAGAAAATGTGAATTTAATAATTAGATTAAACATGTTGGGAAGACTCAGCAGTTTTCTAGTTTCCCTTTTCACCTGGTATGCTTCACTTACAGCTTAGGATAGTAGTTTTACATATTTGCAAGGCAGCTGTTGGTTATTCATCAAAAATAGCAATAGCAATAGCCCTTAGATGTATATACCGCTTTACAGTGCTTTACAGCCCTCTCTAAGTGGTTTACAGTGTCAGCCTCTTGCCCCAACAATTTGGGTCCTCATTTTACGCATCTTGGAAGGATGGAAGGCTGAGTCAACTTTGAGCCTGGTGAGATTTGAACTGCCAAATTCCAGGCAGCCGGCAGGCAGCAGAAGTAGCCTATAGTTCTGCACTCTAACCACTGTGCCACTGCAGCTTTTGGTGTGGACCATGGTCTACCATGCCAATTTTTTTTTTTACACAATCTTGGCTCCAGACTTCATTGCTAAAAGCCATTGTGCAAAAATAGTGAGAATTCAAAATGCATTCCACTTTTACTGAAATGGTCCTTTAGAGCCACCTTCTACCCAGACTGCCTGCCAGATGTGTCCATTTTTGGCTTCAGTGGGAGTCCAGCACAGCTGGATGGCCGATGCCGGGGAAGGGAATTGAAATGGAATTGCTTCAAATGGACGTTTCAAAATGAAACTGAGTTTGAAAGAAAAAATACGTTAGGAAAGTATTTTTGGAAAGGTGGCAAACAAACGTTTAAGAATCCCCTAAACTTTGATGCTAAAAGCATTCCTATGAGACAGATGCAATCCTTGCATTTTCATTTAGAACAGTTAGAATTGGAACTAAACAAAATGGATTAGCTGTATTGGTGATTTTAAAGAGAGCCATCAGAAAATGATTTTTTAAAAATGCATTGAGCAAATAAAGCTTATTGTTCTTCAGGGCCCTTTCTAAGAAAGCAGAATAACAGTTGGAAGGGACCTTGGAGGTCCTCTAGTCCAACCCCCTACTCAAGCAGGAGACCCTTACAGAATAACAGAGTTGGAAGGAACATTAAAGGTCATCTAGTCCAACCCCCCTGCAAGCAAAAAGCACCCAGTTTGGCTAGCAGCCTCAGTTCATTTAGTGATTGTTCAAAGTTATAATGGCAGCCAAAAAAGGGAGTTATAACCGTTTTTCAAACAGCCGTTGCAACAACCCCGTGGTTACCTGATCAAAATGCAGATGCTTGGCAACTGATTGACATTTATGATGGCTGCAGTGTCTCTGGGGGGTCACGTAATCCTCTTTTGCGACCTTCTTGGCAAGCAAAGTCCATGGAAAGCAGATTCACTTAACAACCGTGCTACTCACTTAGTAACTGCAGTGGTTCACTTAACAACTGTGGCAAGGAAAGGTTATAAAAGAGGGCAAAATTGACTTAACAAATGTCTCGCTTAGCAGCAAACGTTTTGGACTCTGTTGTGGTCGTTAAGTCGATGGTTACCAGTAATTCTGCTATCTTGCTCTAACAAGAACGATTGACCCCAGGGAGCAACTGGAGACAGAAATGCATTGCAATAAAATGAATTACTCCGGGGGGGGGGGGGAGAGGTATTCCAGCAGCTTTGGTTCTGCTTTGTGCATTAGAAATTATTTTACTGAGCTCCCTGAATGATGCATTGGTTTCATCCAAGCAGGGTGTCAGACGGGTGGGTTCCAGCAGTCACTACTGCTGGTTTACCCATGTGCATGTGCTGTGCAATAAAAATTACTCTGCACATGCGCAGAAGCAAAAAAACAAGATGGAAGGGACCTTGGAAGAGAACCGGTTTGGGGGCGTGGCAGGCCTGAGTCGCTGCTGGTTCCAGCGACCCAGGCCGCCAAACCATTACCGATTCGCCCCAACCAGTCCGAACTGGTAGGAATCCACCACTGGTGTCAGACCTGCCCCTGACTGATCCCTTAGGGAAGTGAAACTCTCGACTCCATTTGAAGTGAAAAGGCAATTTTACCAAGAGATGCTGATTGCAGGCAAGTCGAGAGGAATCTAAAAATTCCCATGCATGAATGCAGAATTAAAACCCCTGGTTTTCCCTAGCCCTCCCCCCCCACCCCAGTCCGGTCAGCCGTAGCCAATCCAGCGCCACAACAATGTTGTGAGAAACTCAGAGATGGTTGGGCTGGTGAAATTCCGCATTCAGAGCATACGGCCTTGGAGATGCCAGCAGAAACGGGATTCCAAACTCTTCTATTCTTCCTCAGTTGTTGATTCCCACCTCCCTAATTCCCAGAATAAAAGTATGCAGCTTTTTTTATCGCCCATTTGTTCCCCCTCCTCCTTTCCCCAATCAATGGCATAACGCCGGCAAGGCGCCAAGCTGAAGCTGGTGGATCTGACCAGAGGTGGGTTGCTCCCGGTTCAGCCCGGTTCAGCCGAACTGGTAGTGGTAATCTAGCCTGGGTCGCAGAACTGGCCACGCCCCCAAAACAGCTCCCTGGTCTCCGTTATTATTATTATTTATTAAACTTCTAGACCGCCCCCTCTCCCCGAAGGGACTCGGGGTGGTGTACAGGTACAAATTTAAAAAACCAAACACTCAATAATATACGTAACTAAAATTGAATTAAATATCCCCTGTACAAATTTATAAGAATTAAAAACTTAAACCTTAAAACCAAACCATAAAATTTAAAAATACAAACTGAGGAGGGAAAGCTGGAATTAGGCCAGGCCGGCTAGATGAAACAGGTGGGTTTTGAGTTTCCGTCGGAAGGAGCGGAGGTCCGTAGTCGTTCTAATGTCAGGGGGAAGGTCATTCCAGAGGGTCGGGCCCATCACAGAGAAGGCCCTTCCCCTGGGCGTCGCCCGCTGGCACAGCCTGGCATCTTGTTTATTAGTTTTTAATGGTCTTCGCACATACACACAACCATTTAGACAAACTATGCATGCGCGAGCAGCATGCAAACCGGTATCGGTTTGCGTGGGAACCCATCCCTGGATCTGATGCACGATTACGTTATATCTCACAGATTTATGGGATGAAATATAACCTGCTGGTTTTCGGTCCGAGTCCTGCTTAGTTCATCGGTAGAGACTGTTTGATTAACTGAGTACGGGTGGGAAGATCCCTTAAACACGAGCCCAACAGCGTGTGGCAGCAGCCAAAAAGGTGTAATACAATGCTTGGTTGTATAAACAGACAACAGAGAATCAAAATCACGCGAAGTTTTGGTAACGCTTTATAAAGCCTTAGTAAGGCCACCCCTGGAATACTGCATCTAGTTTTGGTCACCATACTATAAACAAGATAGTTGAGACTGTCAGGGGAAAATATTTCACCCTGAACTAGATGAGGTCTTAGATCGCGGCTTTTCCAAACAGCATTTTCTTTAAGGTGCAAAAAAATAAAATAAAATCCCGGAAACATATTCTAATGAGAAACAAGCTTTAATACAAAAATAATAAAATAAAGAAATAAACAAATCTATCTACTTGTTACATTTTGGCAGAAACAGCTTGTCTACCAGTTTCCTGGCAGACGGACAAAGATCAAAAGGAAAGAAGTCTCTGGAATGTGTGATATAATAAACATGTTAAGCATGCGCAATAAATCATTGTCAGATAAGGCTTATGACCTGCGCAGTAACTCTTTCAGTTCAGCTATTCATGACTAGCAAACATTTAACGCAGTGACACAGACTTTGGAAAAAGTGCAGAGAAGAATGGCTACAGGATTTGGGTTTGGTTAGTCTAAAGAAGAGAATTAGGGGTGACATGATAGCAGCCTTCCAGGATTTGAGGGGCTGCCACAAAGAAGAGGGGAGTCAAATTATTCTCCAAAGCATCACAAGGCAGGACGAGATACAATGGGTGAAAACTGATCAACAAGAGAAGCAACACGGAATTAAGAAGAAACTTCCTAACAGTGAGGACAGTTAACCAGTGGAACAGCTTGCCACCAGAAATGGTGGGCGCTCCCATCACTGGGTGTTTTTAAGAAGAGTCTAGACAGTCACTTATCTGAAATGGTATAGGACCGGGATGGCGAACCTGTGGCACGCGGGGTCATTTGTCAGGGCACACAAGGGCCTCCAAAGGCTTTAGGAGCTTCCCTGAAGCCTCCGGAGTGCAAAAAGAACTGGCCCTGTAGGCAAACCAGAAATTCAGGAATGGACTTCCGGTTTGCTTGTAGAGCCAGTTTTAGCTCTCCGGAGCCTTCATGGGCCTTCCGGAAGCTTCCCTGAAGGCTCCGGAGGGCAAAAAACGAACCTACGAGCAAACCGGAAGTCCGTTCCCGAATTTCCAGTTTGTCCATAGGGCTGTTTTTCGTCCTCCGGAGCCTTCAGGGAAGCCTCCTGAAGGTCCCTGAAGGCTCCGGAGGGCTAAAACCGGCCCTACGAGCAAACCGGAATTCCGTTCCTGAACTTCCAGTTTGCCCATAGGGACGGTTTTTTTGCACTCCGGAGGCTTCAAGAAAGCTCCAGAAGCCTCCGGAGGGCCTCCCGGGGGGGGCAGGGGAGGCTGTTTTAGCCCTCCCCAGGCTCCTATAAAGCCTCTGGAGCCTGGGGAGGGCAAAAAAAGCATGCAGAAAATGGGGGGAGCGCTGGGCATATGCGCATACACGTTGGGGTCACTCATTGCATTATGGGTGTGGCACGCCCGCGCATGACCCCCCCCTGCGCTCCCCCCGCTTTTGGCACGCGAGCCAAAAAAGATTCGCCATCACTGGTATAGGATCTCGTGCTTGAGCAGGGGGCTGGACTAGAAGACCTCCAAGATTCTATGCTATGCTATGCTATTCCACTATCTCTTCGATATTATTGTAACTCTTATCTCATAGTGAGTTGTCCCATGGCAAGTTGGCCACAACGAGTTGGCTGCAGTGGGTTGTCATAGACTCCTTGTTAAGGGAGGAAGTTTCATGCTGCAACCCTGTATGTGTCATGCTCTGACACTGGACTTTGTAGCAATAATAGTAACAACGGTCAGAGTAACAACCACAATTTTAAATGCATATACCTCTGTAGTTGCCATTTTGGAAAGCAGGAAGGTAGCAAAAGTAAAACAGAGTGAGTCAGATACTATTTCACTTCTCTTTTGGAAATGCCATCCAAAGTTGCTTCAGAGGAGATATTAACGGTGCCAGCTAGAACTTAGCTTACGTAGCAAGAGGAAATTTAATCCACTAAATTTTGCAGCTGCTTGATTCCCCAGCCTTTTCTCTGCTGTTGTCAGTTGATGAGCTGTGCAAGAGCCTCTGATTTTTGGCATGAAGCGCGTCCTCTCCCACTCGCCTTACCTTAAGGGTGGTTTAATGAGTCCAGAAAGAGAGTCCCAGATCTTCTCCAAACTACTTGAAATGAAACGGTGGTAGTAACTCTTCCGCTAAATATCCGAGCATCTGGATGCAATATCGGAGGCAGATATATATCCTGGTTTGCTAATCTATTTCTTCGCAATTGTCTTAAAGCCAACGTTGCAGCGCAGAATATCTGCATTCTGGACATGACATTTTTCAACGCTATCCAACTCTGAATGGTTGGCCTGGCTGCATCTTTCTTCTGAATCAACCCTTTATGTCGGGGGAAAGATCAGGCCCACATGTGGTCCAATTTAACTGCACCAATTTTTTTACACTACAGTGCGGTGAGCCATGTGTAGATCGTTGCATTGAGGAAACACAATAACCACTTCATAAACACGTGGCACAACATAGGAGAACAAACATATCAGGACTAGATTCAGCAGTCCATCTGCATTTCAAAGGCACAGGCTGCTCTTTTGAAGGCAACCAAGTCCAGAGAGGATTGCTGGTTTCAAAGAGGTCATCAATGTCAAAACTGAACATCCCTCTCTGAACAGAGGGGGAGGGATACGACATCGTCTATCTCCAATCTACAACACCGTTCTTTCAGCAGTTCCAAGAAAGCTCCACCCCCATTGCCACCACTCAGGTGACCCTGAAGACACAGGCAAACGTCCAAGTGCCTCAACAACCCTCTAAAAGGATGCAAATACCCAGCAGTCTGCAAGGAGTATAAATCCTTCCATTTCCCCACCATCCAGTCAGAGCTGAAGAAGCTTCTGGGATGAGAAGCGAAACGTCTTTAAAGAAGACACAAATAAACCTCCAAGTGGCCTCAATGACTCTCTAAAAGGATGCAAATACCCAGCAGTCTGCAAGGAGTATAAATCCTTCCATTCTCCACCATCCAGTCAGAGCTGAAGAAGCTTCTGGGATGAGAAGCAAAATGTCTTTAAAGAAGACACAAATAAACCTCCAAGTGGCCTCAATGACCCTCTAAAAGGATGCAAATGACCAGCTGTCTGCAAGGAGTATAAATCCTTCCATTCTCCACCATCCAGTCAGAGCTGAAGAAGCTTCTGGGATGAGAAGCAAAATGTCTTTAAAGAAGACACAAATAAACCTCCAAGTGGCCTCAATGACTCTCTAAAAGGATGCAAATGACCAGCTGTCTGCAAGGAGTATAAATCCTTCCATTCTCCACCATCCAGTCAGAGCTGAAGAAGCTTCTGGGATGAGAAGCGAAAGAAAAACCAGAAAGTCTATTGAAAAAAGCACCTATGCACAGGAATCTTCTCAACTAATGCTCAGCAGCTGGTTATAGTTAGATAAGTGTCAACAGCAATCAAGGGAGTGGGTGAACCCTCCCTCACAGAGCCGAAAAGATTTGCCAACACTGACATAGAATATAGAATCCCAGAGCTGGAAGGGACCTTGGAGGTCACCTAGTCCAGCCCGCTGCTCAAGGCAGGAGAACTTATACCATCCCAATCAAATGTTTGTCCAGATTTAAGTTATAAGGCAGATATAAAGTTGAAAAAAAGAACTACAAGCAGTCTTTGACTAATGACCACAATTGAGCCCAAAATCTCTTGCGGTTAAGTGACATATTTCTTAAGTGAGTTTTGCCCCATTTTACGACCTTTCTTGCTGCAGTCGTTAAGCAAATCACTGCAGCTGTTCAGTTAGCAACGTAAGGCTTATTAAGTGAATCTGGATTCCCCATTGACTTTGCTTGTCAGAAGGTCGCAAAAGGGGATCGCGTCACCCTGGGAAGTTGCAATGGTCATAAGTAGGAACCAGTTGCCTGGGGATGCTGCAGAGGTCATAACCGTGAAAAACGGTCGTAAGTCCCATTTTTCCACCTCATTGTAATTTGGAACGGTCACTAAGCAAACTAGTGTAAATTGAGAACTATTGCAATGCTAATTTACTACAAATGATGGTGAAACCAAAATCTGCTTAATTTTACTGGCAGCGTAACAAAATGTAGCTATGTTCCGAGATACTAAATCACCCCGATTTGACAATAGTAATTTTACGATCCGTGTTTCTGAGATATTTAATCAGGTACAGTTTTATAAGACAAGTATGTGAGTTCCTACAGAGAGGGCGAGTCACAATGGCGGGACTCACTTACCTTTGCTACCGGCTTGCAAATGTGAGCGCAAATTTTAATCCATTCCTTCTCCAAAGACCAGTTTGGTTCCTCTGTCTTATTTGACATTACTCTCATTTCAGAACTAGCAAATATTTAATCCAGAGTGAATTGTAATCAGGTCCACATTCCAGCCAAAAATAAGTTTAGGGGGGTGGGGTTTAAAAATATAATTGCTATATACGTATACTTTTTTTTCTTTTTTAAAAAAAAGGAGGATATATGTTAAAATTAAAGATGTTTATTGAAATGAAATTATAAATGCCATCAACATAAAATGGAGCTCGCTCAGAGGCTGAAATACACCACGTAAATGAGAGGAAGAGTGTGAAGTAGAGGAGAGAGGTAAGGGAAGAAGAGAGGGATAGGAGAGAGAGCAGGGGGGAAGAGAAGGAGAGAAAGAAGGAGTGGAAAGGGGAGAGAGGAGAAGGAGAGAGGAAGGGGTAGTAGAGAAGAGAAGGATGACAGAGGGAAGAAAGGAGGGAGGGAGGAGGAGAAGAGAGGGAGAAGAAAGTGATGGATAGGGTATAAATATGTTGTATGGAGAGCAGAAGATCCAATTGTTTTTTGGGGGATGATGGTAAGACGAAGTGATGTAAATATTTAATAATATAAAATAATGCTGGTTATATAACAGTATACCTGTGGTTATTTGTTATGAAAATGGAAAAATAAAAAAACTTTTTAGAAATAAAAGTTTTTAACCCAGAGTTATATTGCAAGAGTCACCATTTAATCCAACGGTCAGCATTCCATGTAATGCACCCATAGAAAACAGAACTCCGAGGCAGACAGTTTTCTCAATGAAGAGTTTATTGGATACATCATATTGACGCAAACTGGTAAAAGCTGACTCTGGAATCTCCTGCGTCTTTCACC